>NW_022196904.1:83948398-83949083 GCF_008632895.1 Mastomys coucha
AAAAAAAAACTGGAGACCTATTATGATATCAAATGGGGTGTGACAGAACCAGCCTGGAAGAGCAGGATTGGCTGTAGTGGCAAGTACTGGTAGAAACTTCACTTGATCCATGTGGTAGCTTCCTTAATAAACATAAAGGTTGGCAGGATGAAGGGGAAGTACAATGTCTGCATTGAGGTTACCATGAATTTAGTCTGCCATGCGTGCCTTTGCAGTGTCAAGTAGAGAAACTGAACAGACACCTGCATAAGTTAACCTGAAGCCACATAAAACATCTCTATTGGAAATCACAGTTGAGGCATCTAGTATATAGAGGAGATAGTAGTCTTCCGAGATGATGAGATTGATTAGGCTCTCCATTAGAAGAAGTAGAAGAAGGGAGCTGAGCATAAAGCTAAAAGGATTTGGAATCTATCTAATAGATGAAGACCCTTTTGTACAAAGTGGCTGGTTCAGAGTAGCTGTCACATCTGGATGTAACAGCTGTCTACTACAGATTATTAAATTTTGTGCACTGTAAAGATACAGAGATCTCATAAAAAGGAAGGTCACTGGTCCTGTCCTATAGAAGTGGAATATGTATGTATGTGCACACTTGCATGTGTGCATGCTCACGCTTGCATGTGTGTGTGTGTGTGTGGTGTGTGTGGTGTGTATGTGTGGAGAGAGAGAGAGAGAGAGAGAG
>NW_022196904.1:83949093-83969320 GCF_008632895.1 Mastomys coucha
AGAGAGGGAGAGAGGGAGAGAGATTAAGTATGAGCAGAGGTTAGAACTAACTAGTACCCTCAGAGCTCCCAGGGACTAAACCACCAAGCAAAGAGAACACATGGTGGGACTCATGGCCCCAGCAGCCTATGTAGCAGAGGATGGCCTAGTCGGTCATCAAAGTGAGGAGAGGCCCTTGGCCCTGTGAAGGTTCTACGCCCCAGTGTAGGGGAATGCCAGGGCCAGGAAGCAGGAGAGAGTGGGTGTGAGCGGGTGTTTTTTTTTTCCAGAGGGGAAACTGGGAAAGGAGATATCCGAGCAAGCAAGCACCCCTCCAAGTAGCCCATGGATTACACCGTATGAGGCATAGATGCTATGACTGCTCTGCTTAAGGAATTCTCTATGTGTACCTCTTGTGGTTTGCTTAACAATTATCTACAGAAGAATATTCACATTCTTACTTCTTGAGCCAAAAGGATTACCAAATCCATGTCAACACCTCTCTCTCTCTTTCTCTCTGTCTCTCTCTCTCTGTCTCTCTTGTTCTCTCTGTGTGTCTCTCTTTCTCTGTCTCTCTCTCTTTCTCTCCCTTTCTCTGTCTCTCTGTCTCTTTCACGTACACACACATACAGAATGAGAGAGAGAGAAAGGAAGGGAGGGAGGGAGAGGGAAGGAGGGAGGGAGAGAGAGAGAGAGAGAGAGAGAGAGAGAGAGAGAGAGAGAGAGAGAGAGAGAGAGAGAGAGAGAGACTGAGCAGGCACAAAGTCAGGCTGGGGAAAATGAAGGCAATCCATTGCCATATATTTGTATTCTGTCACTGAGGCACTGTCTAATGCTGCTGTAACTATGATGTATAGGTCTATCAAAGCATGTGTTACCATGGTCTGAATTCTCTGACTGGAGAAAAATGATTAATGCAGAGATTTGCATTCGATGTGGTTGTGGACATCAATATTTCAGCTTAGGTAAACAGGGGCTTTACCTAATTTATTGGCTCTCATTATGGATGGCTTGTAGAAGCAAAATCTGCCATACCCCCTGCCTCCAAAATGACCTTTTATGCTCTACAAATCAATCTAGAAGAAGTGAAGCAAGTTGGTTAATATTTTAGGAAGGAAAAAATGACTTCACATGTCAGGAACTTAATTGTTGTGATTTTGACCCATTTTGAAATTAGTTAACATTTGCTTCAGGCTCCTGACTCCATGCATTATTTATTTTCATTGTGACCTTATGTTTCTTCAGGCTCAATATGTCTGCAACATGTGAGGATAGTTTTCTGAATATTTCATTTAAATAATAACATTAGAAGTAAAAAGACTTAAAGATGAAAATGTTTAACACATACAAACACACACACACACAGAGACAGAGAGAAAGAGAGAGAGAGAGAGAGAGAGAGAGAGAGAGAGAGAGAGAGAGAGAGAGAGAGCACTAGCCATATTATTTCCAGCCAAACTGCTTTAGTGATTATTTTAGCTCACTGGCAAAGTTTCTAGATGCTTCAGCCAGCATTACAGAGCAATTTCCCTGTAAGAGTTTTATGTTGCAAAGTGTGTCAGAAGTTAATCAAAGGGTAACAATGCAAATGTCTATGTATATACTTCCTGGGGACTGGGGGCAGACCATACTGTCAGTCACTGTCAAAATTGTAGCCCATAGGGGCCTGCAGCAACTTTTCCTCCCCTGTGAGAGAATGTTCTTGCCCACAAAGGTCAGAGCCTTTATGGCATAAATCTATTAGCCTATTGTTGTAGTATGAATCCCAAGGAGAAGACATCTCATCAGCTGTCTTGCTCTGAGGCACAGTTTCTTGCTTAGAGGGTCAAACTCTGCATCTTGCCTCTGACTGTCAGCAGTGGCTTGGGCTTATCCTATCATAACCTCTGCATCCCGGTGAGTAATCACTTATGCTTGGCCTTGAAAATGACTCTCCCATTACTGACTCTGTGTAATCATGAGAGAAGAGGGCTTTTAAAATCATTAAACAAGCTACCCCTCCCAGCTGGCCCAGACATCCTCAGAGCATGGATGGGAAAGGTAGAAAATGTTTCATCCTGTTCACTCTAGGGGAGAGAGGCAATTCAGAATCTGTTCACAGGACTCAGAAACCCTTGTGCCTTTCTGAAATGTGAACTACCTTCTAATCACCTGCATTCCTTTTATTCTTGACACCCATTTGAAGTTGAACAAAAGCAGGGCATCTATGAGGCCAGACAGCTGTTTCCCAGATGTGCAGAAATAACCATGGCAGCTGGCTCCAGCTAGGATATTTGCATTCACATCAGTTTGGATTAAGTCTTTCATTGATTTGGGTCATCATTTATGTACAAAGCTCACAGAACAAACAATGTGTACATCTCTGATAGCCTTTCTTAAATCTTTAAGCACAAATATAGACTTCGTAGGATTAGATTCCCCTGGTACAGTGGAATGGTACAGGGAGATGGTGTTCCTGCATAGACTTAACTCTGTGTTCACTCCATATATAGCATGCACACACCATTTAACAAAATTCCATTCCTAACTGTCCTGTTACTTGCAATAACTATTATCCCACTCTTGACCAAGGTTTCTCTCTTTGTTTTTCATTTCTAATCATAGGTCTATGAATACAGTCTCATTTTCATCAATACCCCTAAGTGTTCTCAGTTCAAAGGATATTATTTAGGGTTCAAAGGTTTATATGTTTTACAAGTGTTTCAGGACCACATCCAGGACAAAATGTATCTTATATCTCTGGTGGTACAATGTATATGCCTTGATCGAGAGGACTGAAGCAGCCATCCCTGACTCAGCCTCTGAAAGCCCCAATCTGTGTCTCTTCCTTGCTTCTTTGGGGTCCTCCCTTTCTTTTTGCATCTATGTTCAAGTTTCTATTATATGCCATCAATATTAAATCTTAAATGACTTTCAGTACCCATGGCTTCTGTCCATCTTTATCCTGTGAATAGTTACACAGATACCCTCCCCTACCCAAATAGTACATTTTTTTTGAGCTTCTACACGCTCATTTTTGTAGTACCAAAAGTACCCTCTTCTTCAAAATGGAGCAGTGAAAAATCAGGTGTGTGTGTCTCTATACATGAATATGTGTGTGCATCTGCATGCACATGCATGCACATGTGCATGTGTGCACATGCATGTGTGTGTTTGTTTATCTGGACATGTGCATGCATGCGTGTGTGTGTGTGTGTGAATGTGTGTGTGTGTGTGTAAAAGGTAGAAGAGGGTAGAGACTTTCCCCTCACCTTCAAGAACATTCACGTGTACGTCATAGCATTCTTTTATTCACACATTCCCTGTGTGAATGGCTTTCATCACCAGCCTTACCTTCGCAACTTCCTTATGATCCAGTCTATTGCTCCTGATTACAGGCACTGTCATTGACAAATACATAAATTTTGATTTTTACCTCAGTCTTACTGTGGATAAAATTTTATCTGTCAAGCATACTTTTCTGTCTACTTAGCAAGCTGCAATCACCTTTGAAGTATGAATTCTGTGAAGGCAGTCTTGTCGTCCAAACACTTGGCATAAAGTTGGAGAGAGCTAGGTGTTTTACCTTCTTGACTCTGGAACTCTTTCAGAGTCCACAGGCTTTCCTCTGCTAACAGCAGTGTGATTGCTTTGCAGCCTCTTTTTCTCTCTTATTAGAATGCAAGACCCTTCAGAGCAGTCTTTATAAGTTTTCTGATTTCAATCCTGGACAATTTCCCTCAAATTTAATTTTTTATTAAATTAATTAAACTTTCATCCATCCTAACTTGAATCTTGATATATTTTTTTCTACTTCTACTCTAGTACCAGACTGTATTTTGTCCTTTTAATTATCTTTTTTTGGACACTTTAAAAATCCTTGATTAAAGAAAGATGAACAAGGTCATTGTGCATGTATGATTGTCAGATCAATTGCATATATGTTAAAATCTCATATTTTAATATTATCTACTGAAAGAAGGAATCTACAAAGTCTTACTCATTCAGGCATTCTTTTTATGTAATTAATTCTTACCAGGAGTAAAATTTGTACCAAACACAGTGCAGGACAATGAGGATTCAGAAGTGACTATAACATCGCTGAGTATAAAGACCCATTAACCCCATCTGTGTGCGTGTCTACTAAAGTCAGTTAATGCCTTAAAATACCTCAATCATTATCAATGTTTCAAAGACCAATGATCCCAATAGACATCTTTAAATGCATCCTCTGCTTTCCTTTCAGGAATCACCTTCCTATCTTGAGGGTCTTCTACTCAGTTACCCAGAAGCCACCTCTTCCTTTGTAGCCTTTTCCTGCCCAAAAAAGCCTTGCCTTATTTTCTCTGCTCTGTTCTGCTGCCACTGACCCCTACATTTATTTAACCTCTGAACCATTACAGTATTCTTTCTCTTCCCTCTGTATTTTTTTAATCCCCAATTACATCACCTGCCTTGACCCTGTTCTTCTTATTCTTATTGTCTTTAATTAAGAGAGTCCTTGTTCTCTCTTCTCGATCAATTACTCCCATTCTGCAACTGATAGTTCAAAAGCGGTCAGGAAATAAAAGGACTAGGTTAAAGTGAAAGTGGGGTTGACATAGAAAAGAGGAGGTACAGTTTGAATTTGAATCACCTCAGTGCCTTTTTAAACAGTGGATAGAAAACTTCGTATCACATGTTAGATGTTTCTGCCTCGTATCTGATGTGACAAGGATATGATGCTTATACTACCATTACATAGAAAAGATGATCCTAAACTATCGTCCATAATATTACATGACAGGTACTGTGATAAAATTGTATGTAAGGTATTTAAAGACCATTGACCAAAATACCTGATTCAAGATTGGGAAAACCCAAAGAATAATATTAGGAAGTTTTTATTAGTATGGGTGAATAATTTTAAGATGATTATTTTACATTGTCTCAATGATTATATGTAAATGTGACTTGGGACATAGAAACAAAATTTGATAATGAGTCTAAGTTTAAGATTTACCATAAAATATCTAAATTATCAACATTTTTAGTTAGAAATATAATATTTCTGACTAAAAGGTGTATTGGCAAATGTCAACCTAGAGGTATTATAACTAAAACAAAATCTTTTGCAAATTTAAGAATCTTTTTCCTCTTTCTAAGAGAAGCTCTTGTTCTAATTCATTTTAATGAATATTGATTACTAATTGGACCATTTCAACTGACTTTATAACTAATAACCCAAAACCCATCTTCCTTTGCATGGTTACATAAAACACGAGATAGTATTGAGACTGTAAATAAGTTAGGAGTAGGTTGGAATTTTATATATTTGAATAAAAAGGCACTCATAATTAAAACATATAAATTAAAAGACTTTCATTAGAACTTTCTGAATGAGAATTCACATCTTAATGGCTAACATTCCTAAGATATCAAGAAAGTCATGATCTTAGGTCCTAAATAGAGTCTTTGGCATCTCAATGCAGCCACAAAATGCTGGCAGAAATGCTGGATCCATCTAGCACTGGATCCTCTCATAAAACTAACAAAGCATATCAATCATATATAATTATGCATTTTCTTGAAAAGATAATAATTATGGTAAAAAACTAAGGATTTAGAATGATTTTTAAAATATGAAGTCTTGTTGTGTTGCAGCATATTCAGTAATCTTTCTTACTACAGAAAGCATTTATGCCTGAGTATATGATTATAGGCAGGATTAGACACATCACTTCTCTATCAGCATGAATTAACGTTGCTTATTAACATGTGGGTTACACCTTTGGTGCAGTCAAATCACTGAAGAGCAGACGGATGTTGCACTTGCTATCTCAAAGGCATTTTGTAATTAGACTGGATTCATTTGCCAGACCCCTCCCTGGGCTAACGAGCTTGAGTACTGCTGCGGTCGTTTGCATTCAGAAAATTAAACCTAGAGATTAACTGACTCTAAAATGCTTCTTGCTTCATGTTGTTAGGCCATCTCTGAATATAGACTCCATGTGGGTTTCAATTCTGTAGGTGGAGTTTGAATTAGAAACATAGTTTTCACATAGTGCATTTTTCTTCTTTCCTGAATTATGAAAAAATTTTATATTAATTTTAGTGAGAAAACTGTTTGAATTGTTTAGGTCGCACATCCTTCTTTATATTTCACATGCCCTTATTTTTTTCCTAGATAAGTCAGTAATCCCACTGGACTGACTGCTGGACAAGCAAAGCTGCAAGAGGTAAGCTTTGTGGAGCACTACTGTTCATACCCACACATTCAACCCAAACATCATGGGATGGACATAAATTTAGCAAATCTGGATTTCTGTATTAAAGGCTCACCCTGTTCAGCCAGACCATTGCAATGGCCTGAGTTCAACAGAGCTGACCAATACCCTCTTTCAGTCTTCTGGCCTCCGCATTCAGTCAAGAGAGATGACAATCAGATATGCAGAAGTTGCATGGCCATTTTGGCAGTAGGTATTAGATAGGATGTTGCAAAGTAAAGATAAGATTGCAAGAAAATCAGATTAAAGTGGGATTGTTTAGGGATTGGTCTATGGGCCTCGGGAAAGAGACCTCAGGAGGTCGAGATCTCAAAGTCTTTCTTTCCTTTTGAGAAAGACATGCACTGAAGGTCTCTGTACTCGGATAAACAAAAACAATCAAGATACAAGACACACTTTAAAGTTAATTCTGAATCAAGGAAAGAGTGGCTGGACTGATTAGGACCAGAATAATATGTAGTACCTATAAGGGATGGCTTCCTGATGAGATCTGGATCTAGAAGAAGCTTTCAGTGTGGCCTTATTGTTTCTGGTTTTAAATCAACTTTCTCATACAAACTATATGTCTATTATTTTAGGCCATTAAGAAATATTGGGATGAAGTCTTAACATGGTTTGAGCTGGATGGTCTGTTTATTTAATTTATGATGAAAGTATTCCTATAAAAAATGAATCAAAGGCCTGGCAGTGATGTTGCATGCCTTTAATCCCAGCACTTGGGAGGCAGTGGCAGGTGGATTTCTGAATTTGAGGCCAGCCTGGTCTACAGAGTGAGTTCTAGGACAGCTAGAGCTGTACAGAGAAATCCTGTATCAGGAACCAAACCAAACCAAACAAACAAAAAGAATCAAAATGAAAACTAAATGTTACCAGCAAACTTTGTACTGTGGCATTATCTTTGTTACTGTGGCAACAGTGGATTACTCAGTTATTCAGAACATGTTAAATAATGTTACTGCCAGATATAGTGGATTATTATGCATTAAGCATCCTGGTGAAACATTTTCAACAGTGAAGGAGAATAGAGAAATATCAAGTAGTTACACAATACTGAGAATTTCTACTCAGAAGCATAGTCTAATAGAAATTAGGTTGGGCAAAAACACTGTAATTGATTGTTTCTAGGAGTCATGCATATTCTTATGTTTACATTTATAGAGCTAGTATATCACCTATAATTAACAGTACTTTCTAGTAATAATTGGCCTGTTTCTGCTTCCCTTTGTGAGTAAGGCATATAATAACATTTAGCTTCCTGCTGGTGACATTTTAGATGTGAAAAGAAAGAAAAGCATTATGCATTTTTTTTTTTTAGTTTCACTGAGTGATGTAAGTGTACTCCTGTCCAGGATGAGCACTAATTACATGCACATTTCAAAGTTTTCTCACTCCATTCTTCTAATATGTGACATGCCTCGTAACCTAGTCTCATCCCAAATTAAGTTTAATAAGACATATTTATGTTAAATGGTTTTCAACACCCTAAGCCAATTTCTAGATCCTGAGACACACAAGAAACTTGTGTTATAGAATATTACATTTTCTACAGAATAAACTTTGGGAGTCCAATCTGCTTATACCTAAACCTACATTTTTCTTCTCACCAACAACATAAATTCTTTTGAAGCCTTAGTCTTTCAAGAGTACTCTTGGTGTATGTCTCATTAACATGAATAAACTATGCTACAGATATTCATCTGTTTGTCAGATTAAGAGAAATGGAGGCCAAATGAGAAGAATGAGGTCAGGAACCCACAAAGACTTAGATTGAAGATGATGTTCTGTCCTTTACTGTGGACTTGGATGAATCACTGAACCTTCTCATACTCAAGGTTTTTGTTCTGCTAAATGAAGACAATAATACCAGTCTTTCAAGGTTGTTCTTATAGATATTGTGTATCAATTAAAGGATGTTACTTCTTCAGTCCATTCTTACTAGTATGTGCTTTTAAAAGATGCTAAGGAATGTTTTTTACTTGATGGGATTTTAACCCCTGAAATCTGTGAGAGTTTTTTGCTATTCTGAAAGTCTTCAGAAGAACTTCTTTTCCTTCCTCATTATATTCAATAAGCTACATCATATCCCTTGCTGAGCTTTTGCCTTGGCTCTCCTCTTCTTATGATACCATTGTAGTTTTAGAGAATTCTTCTTGTGCAAGAATGATTACCTTTCTGGGCAACTTCATAATGGGCTGGATCCAAAGGAAGCAGAAATTAAGAAGGAAGACACAGTAATGTGTGAATTTAATTACAACTCTAGCTTTTTATAATTTACTCAGATGCTTTTTATAATTTACTCAGTTCTACAGTCTCTCACCTGGATCTTCAGATTACCTTCTTAAAATTATATTCATCCCTCCTCTAGAATCCCTACTTGCTAAGTCTCCAAGTACAGCATTGACCACTTCTGATGAAAACTTGCTAGCCTCAGTATAGCTCTACTTTTCTACAAAATTAATTGGACAATTCAATGATGTTGAATATAAAAAGAACATAAATAGGGTGGGACAAATCACTTTTCTGCTGGGACACTCAACGGTCTCAAGTAGGAAGTTTTATAATGATATACAACGGCAACTCCATTTTCAAAGGAAAGTCTTTTCTGCCAAAGAAGCTTTAAAACTCAGTCCCATTATTGAAAATCATAGACACCTGGGGTAAATGAAAGCTTATGAAAATCGCCATATGGACCTCATAATAGGTGGGGCTTAACAGTCTATAAGAACAGAAAGACGTAGGACTTTAGGAATAATGTTTACTAGGATGAGACATCCTGAGGTAAACAAAAGAACTGGGATAAAAACAGATTTATTTGTTCACAAGTTGCATAGTTGATACTCTTCCAAAAAGAGGAAGTTTAACAAAAGAAGAGTATAAAAATATCTGTAGTAAAAACATATGTACCACAAGAAGCCTTCAGACACGAAGATTCAAAGGTCCAGGACAACCTGTATTTTTATAGATGGTTCTTCAAATAATTGTAGAGAAAAAAGGGCTCTGTGTCCATACATTTGAGATCTTAGCAACCCCTGTTTGCTTAACTTTTTTTTTTCTGTGAAGCCTGGTTGTTAACATCCCCTGGTTCCAGTGAAAAGATTAAGACCTATGTTTCATAAGAGGCTTTAGGGAAATGGTGTGAGAGGAATTAGACACCTTCCTGCTTCTGCCATTTTCACGGTTTCCAAGGTGCCATATGTTGTTCTATCATGTTTAGAATACTGATAGGGATGAAGGAAAAAAAAGGTGTTTGAAGGAAGTAAAATGCTTATAATTTTGTTGACAGAACACACTTATTCCCACAAGTCCTATAAGCTAATTAATAGGAAATTGAGTTTTATAGCATAGCTTGTTGAATGGACTTTCAAACAACTTTCTTGTTCACTCACAGCATGTTCTAAATGCAGTCCTATTGAATTCTGCATACTAGACTTTTAACCAAGAGGTTGTGACTAATGGCTATGGGGTTTGCTGGGATTATCTAGAAAGGGCGAGGAGAAACTTGAAGCTCATGTGAATATAAGAATAAAGAAGATGAAGAAGGTTCTAGAAGTCCCAGCATAGGGGATCTCTGCAGTTTTTGCTTTCCTTGTTCTCTGTTCATATCACCCCCTATGTATTATCTTCCTGCCTTCAATAATCATCAAGAAAAAGGCCACACTAACCTCCCTGTGCTCACGACTTCACGTTCAGGGCCATCCTTGTATTGGTATTATGTAGCAAACTTCTTTTTTCCTTGCTGCTTCCCAATACTTCACTCCTTAAGGAAAAGCAGTTTGAAATGTCTGAACAGTAATTGTGTTTACTTTTGGGGGGATTGAAACCAATCACATACAAAAACACCTTTTTAAGGAAGAAAGATGTCAGCTCTGCCTTGCATTGAAATGCCCAATCTTTTCTGACTCACATTGACCAACCTTGAGCAAATCACTCTGGATTCATTTTTTTTCTGCCTGTACTGCATAGCGGCCAGCAGGAAGGCTGCCCCAGATAGTGCGGTCACTCAAATATTAAAGCTTTTCACGCGCTATGCCTCTGTTCATTCTTCCTTCCCTTTTGATCTCACAAAACTTCTTAAATTATGAATTGAGGAGTTTGAAAGGATGTTTCCCCTTCAAGATAGAGTAAAAATGTATGAGAGGAAAGGGAGAAGCTGAGACAAAGAGACAGAGAGCCTTAGTTGAATCTCACAAAAAAAAAAAAAAAGTTTTCCTTCAGCCTGTGGGACATTAAGAAAGCTGTCACACCAGAGTAAGATTTAAAGATGTTTGTCCTCAACACACAGTAAATCAAGCATGCTATTTTCATCTTGAAACTCTAAACCCCACCTCAACCTATTTTCACCAATCTTAGGAATATAAAATTAGCTGCTTTAAAACAGCCAACGTCCTCCATTCCTTGAGATGTTTCTGAAGATCAGCTGGTAAATAATTACTTTTCAACCTTTAAAATAAATGAAAAAGAATTAGTATTATAATCAGGGTGAAGAAGCAAGGAAGGATACATGTGAAATTATTCCCTGGAGTCGTGGGCTTTTGCTTGGACTACAGTTAGGTAGTTATTTCGAGGTCTGTCATGTTTCTTTGTTAAGTTATTCACTGGTATGAGTTATTCATGGGTATACTTGCAGGAAGCTGTGCTGGCTCTTTCAACCTCCTCTGTCTAGATGGCTGCCGTCTGTGCTCTCCTGCCCTGCTTCCCACAGCTGTCTCAGAAGATATATCACACAGAATCCCAATCAAGCATTTGTCTCCTTATACAGATGCTGAACTCCTTGAGAGTCAAGGAGCTTTACTCTGCTCTCCCTTTGTCTTGGAGTGAAGTGTGAGGATGAGTGGGAATGCATAGCTGTTTGGATTTGGAAATGTACTTAGCTGGCTCTGAAAGAAATATAACGTTTGTCCTAAGGGGCTGCAAACCCTTCAGCTCCTTGGGTCCTCTAACTAGTACCCTCAGAGCTCCCAGGGACTAACCCACCAACCAAAGAGCACACATGGTGGGACAAATGGTTCCAACAGCATATGTATAGCAGAGGATGGCCTAGTCCATCATCAATGGGAGGAGAGGCCCTTGGCCCTGTAAAGGTTCTATGCCCCAGTGTAGGGGAATGCCAGGGCCAGAAAGCTGGAGAGGGTGGGTTGGTGAGCATTGGCAGGGGAGGGAATAAGGTTTTTGTTTTGTTTTGTTTTGTTTTTTTCCTTCTTATTTTCGGAGGGGAAACCAGGAAAGGAGATATCATTGGACATGTAAATAAAGAAAATATCTATTAAAAAAAGAAAGAAAGAAAAAGAAAAGATGCTTTGAGACAGTTGATCCTTGAAACTCAAATTCATGTAAAATTATACATAACAGATAAAGTTTGCCTGGAAGAAGCCTATGCTTTGCAAATGAGCACAAAGTCTGTACATGCAAGCCCCTATCCTTTTATCTGATGACCCTTTGAGATTCTAAACATTTTCCTTGGTTTCACCCTACTCTGTCCATTGGAAGTATACTTGGTTTTCTAAAAAAATTTCCTCATTCCTCTTGCTACAAAAAATGTAAAAAGTAAACATTTCCCAAATATTAAAAAAAAGAAAGAAAAGAAATATGATGAACACTTGTCTATGGTGCTTTCTTTCAGTTAGATTAAAATATTTAAATCCAATATACTTAGAAAATAGTAAAGATCAAAAAAAGGAAACAAATGCTTCCTCCCTTCCTTGGGTTGTGAGATGCTGGAGAAATATCTTAACAAATCAGCCCGAAGCATAAGTGTGTCCAAGCAATTAAGGTTGTGTAAAATAAAATAGTTTATACTATATCATCTTTTAACTGGAATCAGGAAAATAATTAAATGTAGAGGATTATCAAGGACACATTAGCCCAAAGGAGAAGAGCACATGATAAAAACCTTCCACTTTGCTCACAGCAGCCTTATCTGTGATAGCCAGAAGCTGGAGACAACCCAGGTGTCCCTCAACAGAGGAATGGATACACAGTGGAATACTACTCAGCTATTAAGAAGGACATCCTGAGTTTTACAGGCTAATGGATGGAACTAGAAAATATCATCCTGAGTGGGGTAACTCAGACCCAAAAGAACATGCATGGAGCCTCTCACGACTGCCCTCTGAAAGGCCCAACAAGCAGCTGAAAGAGTCAGATGCAAATATTTATACCCAACCAATGGACAGAAGCTGGTGATCCCTGTAGTTGACTTAGAGAAAAGCTGGAAGATGAGGAAGAGGGTGACCCTAGAAGAAGACCAGCAGTCTCAAGTAACCTGTACCCCCAGCATCTCTCAGACACTGAGCCACCTACCAGGCAGCATACACCAGCTGATATGAGGTCCCAAACATATATACAGCAGAGGACTGCCGGGTCTGGACTCTGTCAGAGAAGATACACCTAACCTTCAAAAGACTTAGGTCCCCAGGGAGTGGGGAGATATGGTTGGGTGGGGTGGAGTGGGGTGGGGTGGGTACATCCTCTTGGAGATGAGGGGGAGGAGATGTGGAATGTGGAACAGTTGCAAGGTGGACAGGGAGTGGGATAAAGTCTGGACTGTAAAAAAAGATTGAATAATAATAAAGAATAATAATAATAATAACCTTAAATAGTCTCTGCACAATGAACTCAGGGGTGCAGATTGGTGCTATACTACATTTGAAAGTGAATATTTATTTTCATGTAATCTTGTATTCCTCATCAAACTGTGCCATTTTAAGATATGATGGTGACCTATATTATAGATGGCAGAGCAGATTCTAAGAATTCCTCCCCATGATCATCAAGGTATGATGATCAGATGGTTACTAGGATGAGAGTCAACTTAGATATGTGGTAATTTACAAACAGGTATATGTCTATCTGAGGCATTTGGTCCAATACTGGGTCTTGATTGAGATAAACAATATTTACATCTGACTTAATGTTATTAAATTGTGTTGCATTTTTATAACTCTTAATATTTATGAAGTTTTCTCATAAAGTACTGTCTCACAGTAAATGTATATGTGTGTGTGCATGTGTATATACATATATAATATATACAATCTAATAGTATACAATATAATATTATATATATATTTGTGACTGGAGTGGTGGCTTAGTAGTTAAGAGGACATAGTGTTCTTGCAGTGGATCTGAGTTAAGTTCATAGAACTCATGTTAAATGTATTGCCACTTCCTCTAACACCAGCTCCATAGCTACCACTCAAGTAGCTACCAGCTCCCTCTTCTGGCCTCTGGAGGCATCTCCCCAGCCACACAGACAAAGAATTAAAAATATAAACAAATATTTAATCAATTTATAAAATAATATGAAAAATACTTAAAAATACACATATGTAAAATAAAAATTATCACCTTTAAATTTTAAACAAAGTTTCTAGTTCTGGAAGAAACATGCTGGTCTGAACTTATAAAACTCTACAAAACTAACATTCTAATGTTTGCTTTCAGCAATATACCTTAGGTAAGCAAGCTGAAAGTGTCAGGGCTTGAGCTTAGAGTCAGTCAGCTCTGTGAAACCCTGAGGTAATGTAATGACATCCTGCTCCCCTCTGAAGAATCAGCAGAGATATTTCTTGGGCATAACATGTATTTGTAAAACCCAAGATGGTCCTTGAGGTAAACTATGCTTGAAAATAATATACTGTGTTCAATTTGGGGCTCTCATTGGCTAATAATTGAAAACAAACTTTAAAAAAAAGTGAAAAAGTGCTGCAAAGTGTCATCTCAACACAAAAGCATCCCGCAGGCATGCAATTGTGGAACCAATTCTCACTGTGTAAACATACAATGAAGCCAACCTGCATTCTTTCTCAATTAATTTGTTGAAAGTGATGTGAAATTTCTCCATGACATAAAACTGTTTCAGGGTATCAAATTGGAAGTTCATCTACTTCCCCAATTGAATATCTAATGAAAGGACTTCCATCCTGGAATTCTCCTGTGTCTGTGTACATTACTCCAGTCTAAATACAGATTAAGTATTTGAGTCACTGTGATGATAGAATACTGTATGCCAAGAATGATATATGACAAAGGAAAGGAGGTAGGACCTCTGGATCAAAGCTGTGTTTTCCTTTGAGGTGTGTAAACATTGGGGCAATAACATCCTCACTATAAATATCCTTTGCTTTCTTTTTCATTTCTTTGTTTCTTTCTTTCTTCCCTTTTTTACTTTTATTGAAAATATACTCTTCTCTCATACAATATATCCGGCTTATATCCTCCCCCAAATCCTCCCAGTTCCTCTCCATTTTCCCTCTCTTCTCTTTTTGTCTCTCATTACAAATGTACAGGCCTCCAAGAGAAAACAATCAAACATGACAAAATAAAATATAATAAGATGAAGAAAAATATGTCAAAGTTGGACATGGCAACCCAACAAGAGGAAAAGAATCCTAAGAGTAGGCACAAAGAGTCAGAGGCCTACTCATCTCACAGACAGGCATTCCCCTCCTTCCCAAAATATGAAGTTAATATATATATAAATTGCATACAAAGGACCTGGTGCAGAACCATGTTGTAGGCTCTTCTGTGCTTGCTACTTCAGTCTCTGTGAGCTCGTATGTGCCATGCTTAGTTGATCCAGAGGGCCTTGTTCTACTGATCTTCTCCATTCCTAAGGATATTCTGCTATACTCAGTGATCAGTGCTTTATCCAGACATCATCAGAGGCTTCCTCTGGCAGTGGATAGGTACAGATGTAGAGACCTATAGCAAGATACTATGCCTATAAGTCAAAATTGGAGGGTTCCAACTTTTCTGCAAAGTTCAGGGAATCCCATAGTAGAAGTGGTAGAAATATTTGGATTTATGGAGCATATTAGGAACTGAAAACAAAGGTGGAAGGAAAGAATCTGGGAAGAAAAGATACCAGGAATTGGAGGGGTATTTGAGGAGAGGTTGAATCTTTCTGTGACTTATGAAGGTAATTCTGATGAGGACTTAATAATAAGGAATATGGAGTCTCATCTGGCCATTTCTTCTAGCCAAGTAGGGCTTCCTTCCAGTGGTTGGTACATTTGCTTGAGTTGTTCATGAAGAGGAGTCCCATGTAAATCCCAAAACAACCCAGGGTATTACTAAGGCAAAAGGTTGCTCTCTTCAAAATGACCACAAGGCTCCATTGCTGAAGACAACACCCTCACAAGTCATTAGACATGGAGAAGTCCAGCTGGTGCCTACATGGAGCCCACACCTCTATGTTCTAGACTCTGGGATTGGAAGGTACGCTTCAAGCTAGGAAGTAAAATGTGGACATTAACTCAGCCATGAAAGCTTTTACCTATGCTCTCTGTCTTGCCTGTAAAATATGTTAGGAATATAGTGGAGCAGAATGGATGGGCATATCCAACCACAATCTGATTTTATCTAACTACACAAGAAGGAAACCATATCTAGCACTGCTGGGTGGAGAGGCACACACTAGATAGCCCAAAGACCTATGATAAAAGCTCAACACTAATGTGTTGTTTTAAATGACTCCTAAGGATATTCTGCTATATTGATAGATCATACCTTATCAATCATCATGAGAAAAGCTCACTATGGCAGCAGATGGGAATGCTGATGCAGAGACCCATAGCCAAACACTATTTACAGAGAGAATCACCTTCCCATTGTTATGAAGAGCAAATGATATTAAAGAACTACAATTTCAACCCTATCATCAATAAAAAGGAAAAATAATAAAAAGGATGCTCTCACTTAAATATTTTATGAACATTCAGTTGTAGTCACTTACTCAAAGAAAGGAAAACAATTTTCAGCAAGGTATATATATCTGAGGAAGAGTTCTTCAGGATTCTACACCTCCATTTCCTTTCTCTCCCAGTGTCTCTCTTCCTAAGGATCACCTCTGCATTTTTCATTAACCTGTTCAATTCAGTCACACGTAGGAAAGATAAGATGCTTAGTGCTTTATCTCTTTATCTACTTGTGTTTACCATAGTTTATGGGATGAAAGAGTAATAAAGGCTGGGCGCTTGGTGACTCTAAAACTTGGCACACTTCTGAAAAAGTCTCTCTTGAAACTCAGAGATGAAAAGAAAACAATATATGATCATAGAAACCTTACATACATACATGTGCACATACACACACACACACATACACACACAATAGGAACAAGTAAGAATATAAAGCATATACACTATGCTTAGGTAATGGAAAGGCCAGAGGACATCAGAAAACACAGGAAGAGTAAGTGTGGTGGAAGTCCCCCACTCACCATTATAAATATTGAGACCCTCTAAATTCCCAAAATTCTCCTTTAAACAAGGGACATATCTCTGCTTATTAGGTGAAAGTTAGGAATGTATAAAACATAAAATATTGTTTTGAATACTAGAAATTTTTTATGCTCCATATTCTGTATGCCTTTGCTTTTATTTTTCTACATGTGATTTGGCAAAGGACAGAACAAACAATAGTTTGTTTTTTTCTTGAGAGTGATTGAATACTTTTCATATTTAGTTCACAATCTTTCAAAAGAATGAGTTTGTTTCTTAATAAAATTTTCTAGTACTTCATTTACTTATGGCTCTTTACTGTTAAGTATACATTTTCATTCTAAGACCTCTAATGTCCAAGTGAATATACAATGAACAGATTGTCACAATAGAGTCCTTGTGTATCTATATAAATTATTTCTAGCTAAATAGTAAGGATTTCAGTCACTGTAATGATACTCTTCTGTGTACAAGTACAATATATAACAAAGGAAGGATATAGAATTTTACACATAAGTAAGACATATATAATGTCTGAAGACTCCATGTTAGATTTCAATTGAATTTTAGAGTAATATGAACATTCAAAGTACAGCATTCTATTATTATAATTTCCCAAATTATTCCAGTATCAACCTTAATATCTATGTTAGAAGGTTTACTTAAATAACATTTATGATTGTAAGGATCATGAAGTTGCAACATTAAACATCCTATATTCATTTAAATTAAAGGATAAGACAAGCATAGAATAAACATTTCAATTATAGGCTAAGTGAGGCGAAAGAATGGTCACCTTAAGTCCATAGCTCTATAGGACAAATATTGTGTTCTTATACTTAAGAATATTATTTCCTTGACCTCCAACTCTTGTAGTTAAGGTTTCTATTGTTGCAATAAAACACCACAACCAAAATCAATTTGGGAAGTAAAGGGTTTATTTCATCATATACCTCATAGCCCATCATTGAGAAAAGTCATGGCTGGAACTGATGAGAGGCCATTGAAGAGTGTTGCTTAATGACTTGCTCCTCCTTCCTTGTTCAGTGTTACTTTTTTTAGCAACCCAGTTATCCAGCCCAGGCAAGACACTGTCTTTAAAGAATAGAGTATGCCCCCACCCCATATCAATCATTAATCAAGAAAACTCACTACAAACTTACCCATAGTCCAATCTTGTGGAAATATTTTCTCAGTCGAGGTTCCCTCTTCCAAAATAGCTACAGCTTGTAAAAAAGTTGCCATACATTCCAGATACACAAAGCTATTAATTAGGCTTCTAGAGCTTCAATAAGTGCCATGTTCACATCTCTGCAGCTTTGCTGCATGTAGTTCATGTGGTAGATCACCAGACAAATGAGTATTTCCTAGGTTCCATCCATTTGGCTTTGAGTGGTCAGTCTTACCTCCATGACTCCATGACTGTGCTGGGTGTAGCACTATTGGAGGGTTGCTGCAATGGCAACAGACCTGAAGGTATCCTTTAATGTGACTACATGTCAAAGGATTCAGATAACTGTACCTATCATCCTTTGAAATCTAGATGAAGCCTTGATGGCATCACATCTCAGAAACTGTTGCATAGTTAGCATCATATGTATGATGCCAATGTTTAATACCTGAGCCTCTCATGAGAGTTGTACAAACTGTCACTTTTGGATATTAGGATGCAAAAGTAGTAGAAACTAATCTGAATCACAGGGTTACATGAAAGACTTTTCTATTAATACATAATTTTTACCTATATGGGAGGAAAAAGTCATATAGCAGTTTTCCAAATAACAAAAATAATTTAACAGGAGGATTTTTGTCAATAATTTCTACCTAGTACCTTATGCATAATGAAAAATTAAAATGTATATGGGTCATTTGTTCACTGGTCAATGACCTAGCACAATTATGGAAACCTCAATGGTCAGCTCAGACTTCTAGGACACATAGAATGTATGAGGCTGATTGTTGCCCTATTTTTGTGCATAGGATGTGTTTGCAGTTAGTGCATTTCAATGCTATTTCATTTCTACATGTCCCTGTGACCACACCTATGCTTTTATTTTGTTGTTGTTTATGTTGTGCAAGTGAAAATAGATATTATGAGTTAATTCCATGCATATGATCATCTTATAACCCTGTGGATGTTTCTCATCTGTATCGAAGTCATATATGAACCTGCTTGATTGGCAGTTAGTGTATTCAAGAAATTCAGCACAGATGACAGAAGAAAGAGTAAGCTAACCCTTCAAGAGATACCAATGGTCAGCAGACTGCCCTAAAGTTCTCAGGAATGGTCTCTAGCCCTTTCCAATGACCTCAATAAATAGTGCCCATCATCTTCCCATACTATCTCCTTATCAAATGTTCACATGGCCATACTCTTACCATTTCCCCTGAGTAGTTACTGATAGTCTAAAACACTTCAGCATCTTCTGAAGGAAGTCATTAAAGTAATGATAATAGGTATGACACATGGAAATATCAAGAGAAGCAAATGAGATAACAAAGTGGTATCTACAAATGCTGAATATATGTAAATAGTATATGTCATACTTACACATCTCAGAATTTAGAATAATTAAATCATTATTGGGACAGCAAAATAGCTGCATATGTTGGTGAGGGTTCTTGCTGACAAACTTTCCAATGGACTTCAATCTCTGGGATCCTCATGGTAGAAGGAAAGAACTTATATTTGCATATTCTCTGACCACTATGAAGATACTTTAGTGTGAGCCTCTCTCTCTCTCTCTCTCTCTCTCTCTCTCTCTGAGTGTGTGTGTGTGTCCCCATACAAGTTACGTTTTGCATGCAGAGGTAAAATAGCAGTTTCTGGAAAAAATGTTTTTTTTTTTTTATCTTTCTACCAGCTTGCTCAGGAGCTGCTGTTAACCTGCTGCACCATCTAGCCTGTCCTTGACTCTTGTTATAATAAACCCCTTCTTTGAGTTTCTACAACGTATTAAATAAAAAAATGTTTATTTTTTTCTTTCATATTACCTATAGTGCTATCAAAATTTTAATACAGAATACTTTCCATTTTACAGAAGACACTATATGTTAGAAGAAGCCTGGACTATAAATCTAGATTCTTCAGTCCTCACATCTTTCAGACATCATATGATATATGGTTTCTATTAGGGATCTGAGTAATTATAGTGTAGTAGAAAGACAGAGATCAGCAGGATTATGATGTCTCTAGCGGCTACACAGTAATTTAAAAGCCAGTGAGGCAATTCTTTGCATTATGCCTCCTCTCTTCAGTGTTGAAGTAACTACAGTTTGCTGTCACTTAATAGGACAAGGCAAAACAGGAGGAAAAGCAATTCTCATTATTGCATTAGGTTGGATAAGACTCAGTTTTCATAGATTTGGAGTGATTGACCCTTCTAGATTGAAGAACTAAGGCACTATATCCTGAAAAAATGATATGCCTAAGAACATACAAAGTAGACAGCCTAATCACACAAAGTGCAGCATTTACCCAGTAACTAATGATGATGGAGACAGGAGTCCTGCAGCCTCAAAAAACTGAGATTTTTCAGATGACTACAGTGTCCCAGAAATGGTCTGAAGACCTGGAATAAAATGTGGTTCTGTTCACACTTGGTGAGACTGAAAAAAGTCCAAATAAAGAAAATCTGTGTTTGTGCAATCTAGAGAGCAGTGAATATGGCCTGAATACACAGTCCATTGTAGAAGAAGAAGAAGAAGGAGAAGGAGAAGAAGAAGAAGAAGAAGAAGAAGTAGAAGAAGAGGAGGAGGAGGAGGAGGAGGAGGAGGAGG
>NW_022196904.1:83969690-83970752 GCF_008632895.1 Mastomys coucha
AGAGAGAGAGAGAGAGAGATCTAGGAAACAAATTAGGATGAAGGCTGGGCCTGAAACTGCCTATCAGTTAACTATTCCTAACAGCAACATGTTGCTTTGCCTTTCTTAACTATTTTCAATTCCAGTTTCCACAGTTTTCTTTTCCTTCCAGATATTTTGTTTGTTTTTAATAATTTGCCTTCACAAAACAGAAACAAAATGAAAACCACTATCAGACTAACTCAAACTGACTTACCATGTGGCCAGTTAACTCCTATAATAGCAGGTTCAGAGACAGTGACATTTACTTAATGTCAGGTTACCCAATGTGGATATCCATTAGAGATAGAGAAGTGCTTCCTCCTCATGGGAAACACTGTGAAACACTGAGGTTAAGGTCACAGGTATTTTCTATCACTGTCAACAAGCATGCCCAAATCAGATTTGGTCTCTCATAACATGGTTGTGGAATGTTTAGAGGTACTACATACATATGTCTAGGAAAAACAGAAGGAATGACCTCACTAACATTCCCTTCCTGACAAAAAGTCTATTTAGATTAATGCTACTATCCAACATTTATGGCAGCTTCTTACCCCAAATCATTATAAATCTATTTGTAATTTAAGTACTGGCAATGAAAGTACAACTTACCTTCATATACTTAGATATGTTTACAAAATTAGGCATCAGAAGCAAGTATATTTTCTATACTCCTCAAATTTTTACTCTCATATTAGAGAATTAACATGAACTATTTCTTATATGCTAGGTTTAACTATATCCTAGGAGAGTATATCAACTGAGTGCTAAAGGAATAGTTTAGTATTTTAAAAAAGCATACTGCTATTTTGGTTAAACTATCAAAGATAAGTGGTGAAATATACAAAAATGTTTAAGGTCTGTGATAAATCAATTACTATGGAATTAGTTACTCATAACACATAGCTTATGTTAACTTAGGCTCTCCAACTTCATAGCAGTATTTTGAGGAAAATTCAAAAACTTAAAAAACATTTTATTAAGCCGGGCGTGGTGGCGCACGCCTTTAATCCCAGCACTTGGGAGGCAGAGGCAGGTGGA
>NW_022196904.1:83970953-83972464 GCF_008632895.1 Mastomys coucha
ATCTTTTGAAAATATATATTTATTTAACAATAATAATATATGTTTATAAGTATACATTTATTTATTAAATATATACTTATATATAAAACATATCTATTCATATATGCTAAGTATATTGGTATGTAACTGTTTAATTTATTATATTATATATTAATATTATGCAACATATTATGATATATTATTTAAACATCTTGATATAGTTATAATCTATGATATACATACATATATATTCACAAATGTTTATATGTGTTGATGTATGAAATAATTTGATAACAATTTGAAAATATGTCCCCAATTATTTACTCTTTTTTCTGTGTAGTACTTTTAACTTATTCAATAAAATAATATGAGCCAAATGTTCAGTGAATTTATCCCTAGTAACAACATTATTTAGTCCATCTATTAAATACCTGCTAACTTGTATTATTACTAGTTACTGTAATTAAGCCTTTAAAAAACTCATACCCATTTTACAGAGAACAGGTCACAGACTTTAAGAAAACTACAAATCAGCACTGGTTGGACAGCTAGGAAAAGATAATTCAAACCCAATTTGCTAACTCCCACATCCATAACATTCTCACCAGCTAAACTGACCAGAATAGTAGCTGTTCAATAAATAGTGTAAGCCAGTGGGTGAGCAAATTTTAAGTTCAAATGAGTGCTTTTCTCCATGGGATCATTAAAATGGCATTTCAAAAGCACACACTACATCTCTACCAATTAAAGTACATTTAACAGAATATGGTCTGTTTTTACCTTTAATTGATTCAGTTGCTTTGATTTTGCCTGTTGTAATAAGCCAATGTCTGGCCTTCTCTAGAGCTTTAAATCATGTCCCTAGTTCCCTGGAATTACCTTACCTGAAGTTTAGTTAATTAAGTAGGAAAAGGAAAATAGAAAACAGAACATTTTTCTGTTCAAAAACACTTTGCCTCTCTCCCTACATCCATCCTTCTCTCCCCTGCCTCCCCCCTTCTCTGTCTCTGTCTCTCAGTCTCTCTGTGAGTGTGTATGTTTGTGTTTGTGCATATGTATATTCTGATTAGGTTTGATGGAATTTATGAGGACTAGGGAACATGTATGAAGTTTCGTATCAGACGCATACACTGGAAGGCGTAGACTTGTGGAGAAGTCTTTCCTCCTTTTCTGCTTGGCTATGAAGAAGTCATGATGAAACCCTTAAATGTTAGAAGTAATTCTCATGAAATATTTCCAGTTCACTTTGAAAGTCAACATACAACAAAAAGCTGGAGACAGTCTTCCACTCACTCAATGCCTCCAGGGTTAGAAATGGTGTGTGTTTGTGTGTGTGTGTGTGTGTGTGTGTGTGTTTCCATGTTCTATTCTCACTTTGCCTCTAGTAGTTGCACAATAGTAATATATGAGTGTGTGAGTTTGGTTCACCTACTATTTTCATGAATCCTCATGCTTGGGTAAAGACAAGTTGGAAGTATGGACTACTCCTCACACCCACAGTTGTCAGAAATGGTAGGATGACATATATATAT
>NW_022196904.1:83972474-83994193 GCF_008632895.1 Mastomys coucha
TATATATATATATTAACATTATAGAATACTGTCAATTTTATTCAAATATTCATGGACATATACAGTATATCTTGTTCATATCCTACCTTATGGCTCCTCCCAATCTTTCTTTTTTTTTCTCTTTTTTTTTATTAGATATTTTCTTTATTTACATGTAAATTTCTCCTTTCCCAGTTTCCCCACCAAAAAACAAAGAAACAAACAAAAACAACAAAAACAAACCCCTGTTGCCTCCCCCCTCCCCATGCCTGCCACCCCACCCTCTCCCACTTATTGGCCCTGGCATTCCCCTACACTGGGGCACAGAACCTTCACACTTAATTGATTCTTTGTTAGTTATATATCATGCATCACTGTCTCACTTATCTTCCTGTCCCCTCAATCTACCCTTTGCCCAATAGAAAATAACATACACACACACACACACACAAATCCTTAGAAAACTTCTCATCATGGAAGCTGTACTGTGTCACAGTATGTTCCACAGTATATCCCCCAGAACATACAACTTCACTTGCAAAGGTTCATTGCAATGAGTCATTGGTATAACTCAAGATCTTTGGATTCTGTGAACCATCAATATTGGATTCTCACCATGACTCACCTGATTATACTGTTGTTGCCATGTGTTATGGAGATCGCACAATTTTGGATCAGTGGGACTGGCCTTTTCAGGCATTCCAACCATTTGCAGACCCCACTTAATATTGCTCTGTCTCTCTATTTAGCCACTGAGTGTTTAGCATTGTACACTGGAGTAGTTGGGGATAGAAAAGGCAGCAGAGAAAGACAAAGCTAAAATACCTGTTGAATCTTTCACATAGGCTCTGTGTTGCTACTTTGTGTGCAATATATCACTGAATCCTTCCTATAAATTCAATCTAACAAAGAGAAGTTTAGCAGATTGACAGTTAAAGAACAGACCTAAGTTATAAGTGCAGGAGAAATGCAAGTGCAACCTAGAACTCTAGAAAGACAAATAAGGAAGTCTTCATGAAGCAAACATTATTAGTTGGCTGAGTAATATAGGCATTCATAACTGGTCCCATTTTGATAGATTTATAACACTCAGATGATAGTATAGCATGCTCTGTGTCTTCAGTTGTGATAATACTAATACTGAAAGATCTTATTTACTTGCCATATTTGTAAAATATTTATAGATTTCTGAGTGTTAAGAGAAAGGTCTGAAGGAAAAATTGCTCAGAATTATGTAATAATCATATCTCTGTAAACTTTAGTCAATGAAATATGTTAAATAAACTTTTGGTTCTAGAAAAGATTGCTAAAACCAAAGACTCCACTTCTAAATTAAACAATGAAACTAAAATGATGTCAGGGAGATTTTCATGAAGATGTTGAGTATAGGACATATTTAAGTCAAATGACTCACGTCCATAGCCAAACATTGGCTTTCCATGGGTAAAAGAAGATGAGGCCAAATGATGCTGTGCTATATATTTCCAGGAAGTTATAGGTACAAGAATATCTATAGGTAGTGGAGCTAGTTCAGTGAAGATTCATGTTTTAGAGATTCACGAATACTCTGATGTTAAAAGAAAAAAGAGAAGATAATAGTTTTCCATCCAAAGCAAAGCAGTCCATCAAAACATGTGTGAATAAAATCATGACAACCCTTTTGAAAACTGGAAAATAACACCGATGATAAACTGTTTTAAAATACAAATATTAAATATCAGAGAAGAACACTATTCAGATCTGGCTCTATGCTTGTATTCTGATTTCCAAACACTTGCTTCATTAACAGGGTTTTTTTAGTCTCTCTCTCTCTTTCTGTCTCTGTCTGTCTGTCTGTCTCTCTCTCTCTCTCTCTCTCTCTCTCACTGTGTGTGTGTGTGTGTGAGAGAGAGAGAGAGAGAGAGAGAAAGAGAGAGAGAGAGAGAGAGAGAGAGAGAGAGAAGGGTAGTGTGAAGGATTTTATATTTGAGAGTAGGCTAGCTCTCATAACTCCTTATGAGTTATCAGTTCATGAAAGATATATAAATAATGAATAAGGTAAAGATCAAAGTTACTAGTAAAGGAATAACTTTGTAGAATTGCACTTGTCTTGACCCTGAGTATAGAACTGTGTAGATGTATGGCATTTGGCTCCATTAAGGGTTTATAGATCATAGGCAAAATGTTAGAAATTGCTCATTCTGACCTTATTATAACATGTGCTTGGCAGCTAAGCCACATGTCAGTTCCAGAGTGGTTTGCTTAGTATAGAGGTAATTAATCTGTGTTAATTACAGCATCCTTCTAGCATTATTACAGAGGCTCCTCAGAGACTCTCTTTTATGCAATAAACAAGACTAACTTCATATCAGTGTGTGACAATGTTTGCAGTTATGAATCCTACAAATAATATTCAGCAAGCTAAATGGCAAAATCTTTTCTGTCTTTTCTTTCCTACCTCATTTTCTTCCTTGTATATTTTGAGAATTATATATTCTGTAAAATTTTATATACATATATCTGTATATGTATTATATAATATAGACATTCATATAATCTTTCTTTCTAAATTATATAATGAGAACAGACTTTTTTTCCATAAGATTCTATGCACAATCATTCTCAAGATAGATAGATAACTTTGCCATAATTTGACTTTGGACTACAGAAAATTTAAATGCATTCAAATGAGAGGTTCTGACATACAAGCAAAGCTAATAGGCAGTAAGTACACTGAGTGTTTGTCTATGATTCTCCAGGTTTCTTTTGCTTTGCATTTCTATGTAGCAAATGTATGTCTGTGGTGATCTTCACTGTTATCAAATAATGGACTCAGATCCTCTACTTTGTCTAGATATATGGATAGATATCCTGACCAGACCAGGATTAGCTGTTCAGCTCTTGGCAGCAGTGGACCTTTCAGTGCTTAAAGGTTAAACTGGAATACCCAGAGGCTTACTACACTAAGCCCTGAAAGCTAGGGGCTTATTGTTAAAGACTTAAGAAACCAGAGGCTTACTTTTTTTAGTGCTAAAGATGAAGACTATTGCTTAATCTGTAAGCACCAGTGATCTACTATCTTGGTACCCATTGTTAACCAAGGCTTCCACAAGCAATATGAATCAGCAAGCAACATTTGATAGCTAGAGGAATGGAATCCTTAGCTCTTCTGATGCCTCTTATTACAGATCTGGAATAAAGGGCAGTAGGATTCTCGACCCTTGAATACAGGTGCTATTATAGTTCTTGAGCCTAAATATAGAGACAATTGGCTCTTAAGGTTTTGATGTGCTTTTGAACATCTCTAGGGAACAGAACTCATAGTTTCTTGTCCATAGTTCTTTATAGTCTCTTACCTTTCATCAGTCTTGGCTTCATGTCTTACTCCACCTTCTCTATATATCTATCAGTTCCTGTCTTCATTAACTGTACTTTATTTCTTCCCATTGCTGCTTTCTGGAGCTTTTCAGCCTTCTTTTTGCAATTACTATGCTCTTGCTGCTACTGGCATCATTGTCCCCACTCCTATTGCACACTATCACTTTCATTGTCCCTGTTCAATGTCAGCAGCTCAACTTGTTTTATTCATGAAAAAGATTTACAATAGGCAGAAAGTGACCACTCAAACCAAGACTCTGAAAATGTGCATTTATTTATTTTGAGGGTAAGATAAACAGAATACATGAAACTATCAAAGAAAATATGTTATAAGTCTATAAACAGACTCTTAATAGACCAAACTGTCTTTCATATGGTTTCTTCACTGTGAGAAAAAATACCCATGAACAAAAGCAACTTGGAGTTAAAAGGATTTATTCTGTCTTACATATAAAGAAGTCATGGAAGTGACTCAACAAGAACCTAGAGGCAAGAACTAATGCAGGGGCCACAGAGGAATGTATCTTGCTGGCTTGCTCACAAGCCAATCTTACAGAAGGTTTTCTAAATTGAGTCTTCCTCTTTGTAACAAGTTTGTGTCCAGTTGTCAGGAAACTTGTCAGCACATTAACATCACAACAAAATGGCACACTAAAGAAGGCTTTCTACTTGAAAACAAAGTTAAAAAGCCCACTTATGCAACAAGAAAAGAGTATATAGCAACAGTATTTCTACCAGTCACAGCAAAGTCCATCATCTGGATTAGTCATAAAACCTCTTCTGGGACATTAAAGGAGGTGTTCCACCTTTGGTCCAAGTTATGCAGCTGCAAGGTGATCTACATGTTACTGAGTTTATGGTATCAAAAGGATCAGCACAGGCTCTTCCAAACAGGCATGTCTCAGTACTGCCTTCTGAGCTAGAAAATACTCCAGGAAGAAGCACCTGTCATTACAGGTCAACTTGTTCAAGAAGACTTTGGGATGTTTACCACAGTTATACCAGCAAGCAAATAATGTGGCTGTTTACTAATGAAATATTTGGCTGACAATACTGTGTTAAAGGTAACAAGACATGAATAAGGAATCTAATAACTTTCCACTAAGGAGTCAAATTACCTGATCCAGCTACCACCAATATATTAAATGATTTAAAGACAAAATACCATTAAAACATTTCATGCAATAAAGGTCTATCATTTCCATGAAGTGTTCTCTACAAGTTCTCTATAAGATACATAATACGTATTGCCAACAGCATATATTTAAGAAGCATTGGACTATTTTGTGCATTCCAGTATGACCAAACACCTAGGACATATTGTTTCCTGGTTTCTATCTAGTGTGAGAAAAGAAAAGAAAACATTATCTATGCCTGAACTATCCTCATTTAGTTTTATATGGTTAATCATTGCCACTAGGCCTATTAGAGCATCCAGAGAATTAGCCATTGGTTTTGAGTGACCTGAAGGAATTCAAATTCATTCATGAAGGTATGAAGGAAGCTCTGTCATATGAGAAGGGTAGAAGGGCTGTCTGAACATCAGTATCTTTTTGAAAGTGAGGTAATGAATAATGATGCTTGACTCATGAGGAAATGAGAGTTTTCCTTGTTTCATGAAGATTTTTGTTACTTTTCTTTCCTTTGTACTAACTCATACTGATATAACATTCAGTGTGGATATTGTTAGGTCATTTTACAACTGAGAAGACAAATCTTCAAAACTGTTGACTGGTACAAGTTTATTATGTTTAAACAATATGAAAATTTGAATTAAATGTATCGATGCTGGTGCTGAATAAAATCACCATCACACTATATATAAGGTGTTAGATATGAGAGAACTTCTATATAATTTCTCTATTATTAACTTAGAAAACTAGACAAGAAACTGATGAATAAAGTAAAAATATTAATAAAAAGTAGATATCATAAGATTGCTTATTTTAATTATATATTATTTATTGCACACTTTATACTGTAGTTGTCAAGAGAGAAAGAAACAATAGGGTTTATATGTGTGTACATACATATATATGTATATACACTTAAATGTAATCATTGTAATCTCCCACATAGCCATGCTCCAGATCAACTTGATCCAGGCAATCTCTCACTTTGCTTCTTTTCTCAGGCAGTTCTAGATTATTGCAACATGGCAATTACTGCTATCAGAGACAGAAAGAAGTAAGTGAATGAATGCATGAATGAATGAATGACTTCTTCACCTCAGGAAATTCATTCAACTCTAATATCTAGAACATGTAGAATGAAGAAATTAATGGCTTCTATTTTCTAAAGTCAAAGAGAGAGGGGCTATGTTTCACATTTCCGTTAAAGAAGCACATTAATGGCATGCTGTTAAGTCCTACTCCCCTGACCTCCCATGGAAAGACCTCTAGACTAATTTTGTTACTTGTGTTACTGAGAGAGAGAGAGAGAGAGAGAGAGAGAGAGAGAGAGAGAGAGAGAGAGAGAGAGAGAGAGAGAGAGAGAGAGAGAGAGAGAGAGAGTATGTGTAGAAAGGCTGAGGGTTTGTTTCACATTTCACTGTAACCAAGGGCTAATGTGGAGACAGAACAGAGTTAGTTTCCCCTCATATAATACTGTATCATAAATCTGAATTGCACACTTTAAAAAGAAGGCTCTGTAACCAAGCTTCACTGGTGAAATTGTGCTAAAGAAAAAATCTATAACGAGGCCTGATTATTGGAAGCTTAAAGTTTCCTTTCTGGCATACATTTAAAAATAATGAAGGCTTGAAGCCACTTTGACAATAGGTCTGATTTAACTCAACTGATTAAAAGGGTCAACGGGAGTTCATTTATTTTTTTCTCCCTCAGGAAAATTTTAAGAAAAATAACTCAACTGTGCCTATATTAGGATATCTTTGTGATTAGAAGCCTCTCAGCTCAGCAGCCGCTGAACAAGAGTTCTATAGGGCACAATCTGACACTGCTGTAGTCTAGCATTGATTACAATCCCCACAAGTGCTCTGTGCACCTCTAGATTGGATGGGAGGAAGGTTGTCTTGCTTTGTCGTCAGCTGCAGTAGACTATAAAATGTAATCACATCACAGACTGCATTTTCATTGAAATAGAAGAGGGACTATAAATTCTCATATAAGATTGAAACACATTGCCATTCTTGCAAGTTTTCGGGGGGAGGGCAATGAACATGGTTGGGCATGTACTAGACAAAGAAAATCAAGCTCATAAGCATGTGCACAGACAGCTTCAATGAGAAGGATCTGTTTTCACTTCTGCACGGTTTGGTAGACATTGTCAAGAAGGAAACACCTCCATAGTATTCTACTAAGTCTATTCACCTGACCTCACATAACAAACCCTTTAGGCTGAATTTATTTATTAAGTTATCTTTATTAAAAGAGAATTTGGATAGTAATATAAAGAGAAAGTGGGGATTTGGACACAATTTTTGTCTCAGAAAATAAACTAAAACAAATCAAGTAATGTCAGCCATACCATTCCATATTGAATCAGAGAGCCTTGGGACAGCTCATGCTTTCAGATCTCCCTGTCATTTGAGCTATGTTATATGTTCTGACTATTTGAGGTAATAATTTGCATTTCTTTCTATGTCTACTTCCTTGGCCTTGCATCTAGTTCCAAAATCACCATTGTTCTGATCAATCAAATGTTCTTGCTGTCCACAAAATCCACAGATGCACCCCCCATTTCATAGCACTGTTATCTATTTTGTTCCCATTTATCATTCAGCTGCAAGAATGGTTTTTCTATGTTAGTAAAGGCTAACTCGTTTCAAGCACTTGTTTACTCCAAGACCCTGTGTAAATACGTCATAGTTCTAGAAATCATTTGGCAGAGAATGTCTGCAGAGTTCAAAGAGAAGCAATTAGGGCATAATAAGGTCACCTATTAAGATTGGATAACTAGTCTGTAATCATGCAACTTGAATTCAACTTGAATGCTATGATTCTCCTTCCTCTCACTAGATGTTCTAGGTTTTTGTATATCCAGAAATGTAAGAAGGGAACTAAGACACCAGGCTGGATGGGAAAACTCATCAAATTCAGAATCTGGCTAATGTTTATGCCATTGCTTATTTGTATATTTCTCAAGATGATTTTATTTACACATAAGAGAAATTTTTACTCAAATGAGAAGATAAGGCAATTATTAATCTATGAACTGCCAAGATAAAGGTAGTGGAATGTTAATCATAATGCAATTAGTGTCTGTAAGCCCCAACTTCTCTACCTCAATGGTATGAGCTTCATGCTCACAGGTTAGCAAGACAGTTTCTGTACCTCCAGATTTCTCATGTGGATATTTCTTTCTATAACACTTTTTTGTTATTGTTGTTGGGAATGATGGCTCTTATCCTCAATAACTCATTGATTAGGATTGGTCTGTATGACATTCACTAACCAATCACTGGCAAGGATATTTGGATTATTGTATAAACTTATTAAAACTATTCAGAGAATAGATGCTTCAAAGATGATCAAAGACAACCACATATGTTGATGAGGATAGTACAAAGAGGGCTTTGCTTTTATTTCTATGTTCCATGGATAACTCAATGACTTCTAGATTTATTTCTCTAGGCATGAGAGTGTGATAGATCCCATTAGATAGATGGTATCAAGTATGACATGAAAGCAGCCAGATTTTTTATCACTTACTGACTTCTAATTACACAAAAGTGGCAATTGTATCACTCACTCTAGGAATTCAGTCTCACTCCTAATGGGAAAATCAATAAATACTGAATTTTAAGAACTTCTATAAGCCAGACTGATGCTCAGTTTAAGGTTCTGAAAGATATGCCTTAATAAATGGCTTCTTATGTTTAAAATAAAACCATTTTGTGTTGCAGCCTATGGCCAGGTGCATATGTGAAAACAGCTGTAACATCTATTGTTAACATCAAATGACATACTTGAAGAATATTAGCACAGTTTTACTTAAACTTGTTGTTCAGAATTTCTTTTTTTTTAGTTAATTTATTTTTTACACTCCACATTTTATTTTTCCCCCATCCACCTCCCGAATGTTCCACATCCCATACCTCCTCCTCATCCCCCTGTCCCCATGTGGATGTCCCCACCCACCACCCTACCTGACCTCTAAATTCCTTGGGGCCTCCAGTTTCTTGAGGGTTAGGTGCATTATCTCTGAATGAACACAGACCTGGAAGTCCTCTAATGTTTTTGTGTTGGGGGCTTCATATCAGCTGGTGTATGCTCTCTATTTGGTGTCCAGTGTTTGAGAGATCTCAGAGGTCCAAATTAATTGAGAGTGCTGGTTCTTCTTCAGGATCACCCTTCTCCTCAGCTTCTTTCACCCTTCCCTAATTCAACAACAGGGGTCAGCTGCTTCTGTCCATTGGTTGGGTGCAATTTTCTGCATCTGACTCTTTCAGCTGCTTATTGGGTCTTTCGGAAGGCAGTCATGATAGGTGCCTTTTGTGAGCACTCCATTACCTCAGTGATAATGTCAGGCCTTGGGCCTTCCCTTAAGCTGGATTTCACTTTGAGCCTGTCACTGGACCTTCTTTTCCTCAGGCTTTTCTCCATGTCCACCCTGTAATTCTTTCAAACAGGAACAATTATGGGTCAGAGTTGTGACTGTGGGATGGCAACCCCAACCCTCACTTGAAGTCCTGTCTTCCTGCTGGAGCTGGGCTCTATAGTTCCCTCTACCTACTATCAGTCATTTCATCTAAGGTCCATCCCTTTGATTCCTGAGAGTTTCTCACCTCTCAGATCTCTGGTGCATTCTGGTGGGACCTCCCAGCCTCCTATTTCCTGAGGTTGCCTGTTTCCATTCTTTCTGCTGGCCCTCAGGGCTTCAGTCCTTTTCCTTCACCCAATACCAGATCACATTCCCCTCGATCCCCCTCTGCCAACTCCCCCTTCCCCCATCCACTTTTCCTCCTAGGTCCCTCCCTCCCCACTTATGATTGTTTTCTTCTTTCTCCCAATTGAGACTGAGGCAACTTTGCTAGGGCGCTTCAGCTTGTTGACCTTTTTAAGTTCTGTGGACTGTGCCTTGGATATTCTGTAATTTTTTTGGCTAATATCCACTTATTAATGAGTAAATACTATGCACATCCTTTTGGGTCTAAGTTAACTCACTCAGGATGATATTTTCTAGTTCTACCCATTTGCCTGTAGAACTCAGGATGTCCTCATTCTTAGTAGATGAGTAGTATTCTATTGTGTAAATGAACCACCTTTTCTGTATCCATTCTTCTGTTCTGGGACATCTAGGTTGTTTCCAGCTTTTGGCTATCACAAAAAAAGGCTGCTATGAACATAGTGGAACATGTGCCCCTGTGGCATGGTGAGACATCTTTTGGGTATATTCCCAAGAGTGGTATAGCTGGGTCTTCAGGTAGATCTATTTCCAATTTTCTGAGGAACCTCCAGATTGATTTCCTGAGTGGTTGTACCAGTTTGCAATTCCACCAACAATGGAAAAGTGTTCCTCTTTCTCTACATCCTCTCCAACATGTGTTGTCACCTGAGGTTTTTGATCTTAGCTATTCTGATTGGTGTAAGGGGGAATCTCAGGGTCGTTTTGATTTGCATTTACCTGATCACTAAGGACTTTGAACATTTCTTTAGGTGCTTCTCATCCATTCAAGATTCCTCAGTTGTGAATTCTCTGTTTAGTTCTATACTCCATTTTTGATTGTGTTGTTTGTTTGTTTGCTTGCTTTGTGATTAGCTTCTTGAGTTCTTTATGTATTTTGGATATAAGCCCTCTATCAGATATGTGGTTATTGAAGATTTTTTCCCAATCTGTAGGTTGCTGATTTGTCTTATTGACTATGTCCTTTACCTTACATAAGCTTTCCAGTTTCATGTGGTCCTATTTACCAATTCTTGATCTTAGAGCATGAGCTATTGGAGTTCTGTTTAGGAAATTTCCCCCTGTGCCAATGAGTTCAAGGCTTTTTCCCACTTTCTCTTCTATTAGACTCAGTGTATCTGGTTTTATGTTGAGGTCCTTGATTCACTTGGACTTGAGCTTTGTACAAGGTGACAAATATGGGTCTATTTTCATTCTTCTACATACAGACATCCAGTTAGACCAGCACCATTTATTGAAGATGCTTTTTTTTCCATTGTATATTTTTGGCATCTTTGCCAAACATCAAGTGACCATAAGGGTGTGATTTTATTTCTTTGTCTTCAATTCTATTCCATCTATTAACATGTCTATCTCTGAAGGAATACGATGCAGTTTTTATCACTATTGGTCTATAGTAAAGCTTGAGGTCATGGATGGTGTTTACCCAGCTCTTCTCCTTAGATGCAGAAAAAGCATTTGTCAAAAGACAACACCCCTTCATGTAAAAGTATTAGAGAGATCAGGAATTCAAGGCCTATACCTAAACATAATAAAAGCAATTTACTGCAAACCAACAGCCAATATCAAATTAATTTGAAACATACTTAAAGCAATCCCACTGAAATAGGAAACAAGACAAGAATGCCCACTCTCTTCATACCTATTCAGTATAATATTCAAAGTGTTAACTAGAACAATAAGACAACAAAAAGAGATCAAAGGGATACAAATTGGTAAATGAGAAATTAAGGTGTCACTATTTGTAGATGATAAACATAAGCAACCCCAAAAATTCTACCAAAGAATTTCTCCAGCTGATATACACTTCAACAAAGTGGCTGGATATAAAATTAACTCAAATAACTCAGTAGCCTTTCTTTATACAAAGGATAAAGGCTGAGAAAGAAATTATGGAAACAACTCTCTTTCACAAAGTCACAAATATTATAAAATATCTTGGGGTAACTCTAACCAAACAAGTGAAAACCTGTATGACATTAACTTCAAATCTCTAAAGAAAGAAATCAAAGATCTCAGAAAGTAGAGAGATCTCCTATGCTCATGGATTGGCAGAATTAACATACTAAAAATGGCCATCCTACATAAGGTAATCTATAGATTCAGTGCAATCTCCATCAAAATTCAAACATTCTTCAAAAACATGGAAAGAGCAATTCTCAAATTCATCTGTAAAGGCAAAAATCCCAGAATAGCAAAAACAATTCTTAACAATAAAAGGGTACAGTGATAACTCACTTCTATCTTAATTTACCTCCTTCTAAGGATTAATGATAATTATCTGCCTTTTTTTTTGGTCCATCCAAATCTTTTGTCTAATTTTGTCTTTATTTATGATGTATAAAGCTTATATATATACATATATATATATAAGCATATATATGCATAAACATGTGTTTATTATATAAGACAAATCATCACTGAAATATTTTCTGAAGTCACAAGTTAACTAGTGACTTTCTTTACAAATCATTAAAATTAGCAAAACATTAATTTTAATCATGTTTTATACAGTAGTCCATCTCTTTAATAGTTGCCACATTTTATGAGGTTTTGAACATTCATAATTGCAAAAAGAGTCTCCTATATACATTTATATAATTTTAGCTTTTGTGTTGAGTAGCAAGATTGATCTAAAAATTTTTTCACGTCCTCTGTGTTAAACATCAAGTTTACTCCCCCATACCTCATATGGGTACTCAGATGTTCCAGACCCAGCTTCATTTATTTTTTAAAAAGATTCTGTCTAACAAGTTGATTTGTCTTGGTGACTTTGTCAGAAGCCCATCAACTGTAGAGTATTGTATTTATGATCTCTTTGTTTAGTAGTATTGATTGCCTTACCTTCTTTTCTGTCACTATCCTACTGTCTTGATTATTAAAAGAAATATGGAAGAAGAAATTAGAGTACAGAACCTCCAATATTCTTCCAACATCAAAAACCATCTTCCTTATTTTCTGTCTTTAACTATAAATTTTGGAAACAATTATTGATTCCTACAAATATGCCTCCAGAGAATGTAATTGCTATTGTGGAGATAGACAGAGAGATGACAACAAATGTAGATCAAATTAGAAAGTACTGGCTCCATGACAAAGTTATGACCTTAGTGCAACTAATGAACACTGTAGGTCACCTTTTACTTGGCTGTTTCTAATTTTCTCTTACCATAACTTTGTAGTTTTCAGTGCTGTATTCACACATCTTCGAAAACTGATTACTGAGTTTCTGGTTTTTACTGCTACCATCAGTGATAATGGGTCTAAATTTTCATTACTGAATTTGTTCTTTCTGTACCTAATAGACTTTGTATAAGTCTGTAGATACATGTTTAAGTGTAACCTTGCCATGGCAGTAGATAGTCTGATTTTGAACTCATCCTGTGTATCTTTCAAATCAGATGTTGTATATTTTGGTTTTAAAATCAAATCAGTTTGTTTTTACATAAAAAATAATTGTTTTCCCAGTATTGTCCATCTACTTCTTTTTCACAGAGTTTGTTTGCTTAGTTGTTTGTTTAATTTTTTAGTTTGGTAGCTTGTTTATATATGGAATGTGGATGCATGCCAGAGTGCATATACACAAATAAGAGAGCAGTGTTCAAAGGCATTTCTTTCCTTCTAATGCTTGTGTTCCTGCAGGACTAGACTCAGGTCATAAGGATCAGAATCCAGTGTCCTTATTTGTTGACCCATTTAACCCTTGCCATGCAGTGCATTTTATGAACTCACTTTTTTTTTTGCTACATTTAGGTCTTTTTGTCTATATCTGTATTTTTCAAATATTCTTATAGATTACATGTTTTTGTCTTTTTATATATTTAAGAATTAATTATATCTGATCATGTAGATATGATGTTGATAACAGTTGAAAACTTGTATTATTCCTTTATACATTATTGGTTTCTTTTCTAATGGGTATGCTACTAGAAAACAAGACTGAATTACTAAAATCCTCTTATGAGACCTGGCAAAAATTAAATACTGTCTTTTGGCATTTAGATGAAATTAGAGAACATTATGTTAAATGCAATTACCTAGAACAAAAAGACAAATACCAGATGCTTTCATTCATGTGGAGAAACTGAAGAAAAACTCTGTCTCCATGTCAGTTGAGAGAATTTCAGTAGAAATCAGAAAGGGTGCAACAGAGAGAAAGAAATAGAAAGATACCCAAAAATGTGTACCATCTTAGAATTAGAAGTGGAGAAATAAAGTGTTCTAGATTGCACATTGTTATAATTTATGTGTTATCAAAATGATAAGATAATCATTTGACATTTCTTGGAAAAAAGAAATGAGAAATGTTTTATGAGATAAAACTCCCATTTACCCTGCTTTGAATATTATATAGTATATATATGAATTACATTATCACATTGTACTCTATGAATATGCACAGGTTTTACAACAATTTATAAGAAGATGTTTCTAATGTCACTCTTATTATAAATCTGAAATTTTTGATGCATAATGTGTTATCTTTAGAAGAAACCTTAATTAGGTACTCAAGGTATTGTGCTAGGACACTGAGCAGTAGCAGCTTAGACAATGGATAAATGCACTGCATGATCCTATGAATCCTAGCACCCAGCAAAAACAATGTTTTTTTTTTACAGTCTTCAGAAATTTACTATACACACACACACACGCACACACACACACACATACACACACACACATACATATATATATATATTTATATATATATATATATACATATTCAGTATTCAGTCAAAAGTATAAGGTATCCATATGCTTATTTTTGAAGATGCATTACTGCATCTTTTTATTCTCTTTATTCTATAACTCTATCTTGAAAATTTAAGTCTCTTAAGCCTCAACTAAAAAATTTTTTCTACCTTAGAAACATTAGTACACTGACCTGGAATTATTGCTTAATTGGTAAAGTACTTGCCTTGCAATCATAAGGTTATGAGATCAGTTCCCCAGGACCTGCATAAATGAGGTAAATGTCATAGCAAACACTTCTCATCCCAGCACATTGGATGTAGAGATAGGAAGACTTCTGAGATTCACTGATTAACCATGCTAATATAGTTGATGAGTCCCAAGGAGTGACAGACACTTTGTTAGAGGAGGTTGATGGTTTTCCAATGATGTCAAGGTTCTCTAGCATCCATGTGTGTACTCATGCACATATCTACATATATGATATGTTTTTTAATATTTATAGAGAAAATGGGGTAAGAGCTCGAGCACATAGGTGCAGGGAAAATTTTCCTGAACAGAACACAAATAAATAGCTATGCTCTAAGATAATTGGCAAATGGAACCTCATAGAATTGTAATGCTTCTGTAAGGCAAAGGACACTGTCATTAGGACAAAATGCCAACCAACAGATTGGGAGAAGATCTTTACCAATTCTACATCTGATATAGGGCTAATATCCAATATATACAAAGAAGTCAAGAAGTTAGACACCAGAAAAACAAATAACCCTACTAAAAACTCGGGTACAGAGCTAAACAAAGAATTCTCAACTGAGGAATATCAAATGGCTGAGAAGCACCTAAAGAACTGTTCAATATCCTTTGTCATCAGGGGAATGCAAATCAAAACAACCCTGAGATTCCATCTCACACCAGTCAGAATGACTAAGATAAAAACCTCAGGTGACAACAGATACAGGCAAGGTTGTGAAGAAAGAGGAACACTCCTTCATTGCTTGTGGAATTGCAAGCTGGTACAACCACTCTGGAAATCAGTTTGCTGGTTTCTCAGGACACTGGACATAGTACTACCAGAAGGACCCAGCTATACCACTCCTAGGCATATATCCAGAAGATGCTCCAACATGTAATAAGGACACATGCTCCACTATGTTCATAGCAGCCTTATTTATAATAGCCATAAACTGGAAACAACCCAGATGTCCCTCAACAGAGGAATGGATACAGAAAATGTTGTACATTTACACAGTGGAGTACTACTCAACTATTAAAATCAATGAATTTATGAAATTCTTAGGGAAATGAATGGATCTGGAGAATATCATCCTGAGTGAGGTAACCCAATCACAAAAGAATACACATGATATGCACTCACTGATAAGTGGATATTAGCCCAGAAGCTTGAAATACCCAAGATACAATTCACATACCAAATGAAGCTTAAGAAGAAGGAAGCTGAAAGTGTGGATACTTCGGTCCTTCTTAGAAGGGGGAATAAAATACCCATGAGAGGAGATACAGCAACAAAGTGTGGAAAAGAGACTGAAGGAAAGGCCATCCAGAGACTGTTTCACCTGTGGATCCACCCCATATACAGTCACCAAACCCAGACACTATTGTGGATGCCAACAAGTGCTTGCTGACAAGAGCCTGATATGACTGTCTCCCGAGAGGCTCTGCTGGTGCTTGACAAATACAGAGGTGGATGCTCTCAGCCAACCATTGGACTGAGCACTGGGTCCCCAATGGAGGAGCTAGAGAAAGGGTCAAAGCAGCTGAAGGATTATGCAGCAATATAGGAGGAACATCAACATGAACCAACCAATGCTCTCAGAGCTCCCAGGGACTAAACCACCAACCAAAGAGTACATGGAAGGACCCATGGCTCCAACTGCATATGTAACAGATGGCTTTGTAGGACATCAATGGGAGGAAAAGCCCTTGGTCCTGTGAAGGCTTGATGCCCCAGTGTAGGGGAGGCAGGAATTGGTGGGTTGAAGAACAGTAGTGGGAAGAGGTATGCGATAGGAGGGTTTTGGAGGGGAAATGAGGAAAGGGGATAACATTTGAAATGTAAATAAAGAAAAGTTCTGATAAAAAGGATTTTATTTAAATACGACCAACACTAAATGCACTCATTGGATGTAAATAATAGAAAGAGTGGAAATGATATAAACACAGCATATGTGTATAAAAGTCTCAAACATTTAAAACAAATGATTGCTAACCATGAACCAGGCATGTAGTATGTTCTGTCATCTCAGATGAAAAAAGAGGCTTCTTGTAACCCAAGAAGTTGGTGGTCAGTGGGGACAACATGGAAAGATGCTGTCTCAGGAAACAAACAATAGAATATGCTCTGTTTGAAGAATAAACTTACACCATGCACCATAGAGAACATGTGGGAAGATCATTTGTTTTCCCCAGTTGTTTCCTACATATGAATGTACATGGTTGTGAGTTACCCTTTGGTAGTGGTTATGAGTTACTGGAAATCTAGGTGTAAAGTGGAAATTCCTCATATCAAAGAAATGTTCTAGGCATGTATAATTCAATTTTGTAGTCATAAATGCTTTATGGGTTACTCTACTCTCACCTACTTTGTTTTAATTAGAAATGTAGCAAGGAGCCTTGAAAGGCAGGTTTCATCTCATAGCCATCATATAGTCAGTTATTGGTCTTTAAAAGTCTTTAGTTCTTACTTGATTATATATTTTGAAAAACTCTTTAATACATGTATACACAATTCCAATTCTAATTTTAGAAAGAGGGAAGGAGACTTTGTGAGTAAATATATGAAGAACAGTTTTATTATTTCTAATTTTCTATGTGGTGATGAGAGCATAAACATGTACAATAGTCATGAGCTATTGGAAATACTCATGGAGTCATTTTGAATACTCATGTATTAGAAAGAAAGCAGGAGAGAAGAAGATGAGTCTCTTTCAGTAATTTGTTAGCTTTTATTTAAATTGGATGACATCACCTAAACACATATTGTTTGGCAAGGTCCCATAAATGTGATGAGCATATAATTTTTATACCAGAAAGGATATCCATGGAAGATATCCTCATAGTGATTAAAATTATCATCACAAGTATGACTATAAGTATTTGATATGTTGTCAGAGGAAACTGAGAGAAATAATGGTGACTCATATGTTAATTAGAATTTCTACCATTTGATTATTAATTTATGATCAAGAACAGTGATGAAGTGGCATTTTGGTCTGGGAAGAGGGTAGGGATCATTGCATGTGCACCAAAAGACATGGACAACATATAGGTAGAAATGTTTCTTTGGTTCCCAAGCTTGTAGGTATAATGGTGAGAAGTGAGGTACATTTCAGAACAAAGTTGAAAGTAAATAAGAGCATAAGGTGAAATGAGACCTCACCAAACACAGGAAATAAAAAGTAAAGGAAGCTTTAAGATGGAGAAGTAGAGAAGTCAAAGTAACAACTATTTAGAAGTCAAAGTAACAACAATTTGCAGATTTGCTAGACACTCTAATTGAGGGTTGTCATTTTCTGTTATTACTCTCTCTGTGTGCACATGCATATGAGTATGTGTGTATGTGTACATGCTTGTGTGAGTATGTGTATATATGTATGTGTATATGTGTATGTGAGTATGTCTGTGTGCATGCATGTTTGTGTACATGTATGAGTGTGCATGCTTGTGTGCATGTATCTGCATGTATGTGTGTTCCTTTGTGTCTCTGTATGTGTGAATGTGTGTGTAAAATCAAAGATATTAAAAACTATGCATGAAAAGTATATTTGATGGCAAATTTTGGCCTTTGCAGTATAATTGCCCTGTAAGATCATCACAGAATCACATTCTGTGAGTATAATCACCTCTCCATATTGGCAATATGGGTTAAATGTCAGTACTGTCACATTTTACACAAGAAGCCTAATACTCAGAGGAACTTAATGTCTCCTGCAGCTAATTCCCTGTAGATATCAAACAACAAGAAGAGGTCCAATAACATTAGTAGTCAGTACAGCAAGGTTTTTATAGTGCCAGAGCTATCTTTGAAATTTAAAGTGTCTGGACTATGCATTAATATTCTTTTTTACTTTCTTATTTTTTGTGTGTTTGTATAACTCAGCTGATATTTTCCACAACACACATGCAGTGAAGAGTTAGTGATTAGTCCAAATGGTGAACAGATTGCAATACAAAAAAGTAAATGTGGTTGGGAGAAATCTAAACAGTGTGTGCATTGTATGTGATTAGCTTTGTTCCAGTGTTGTTATTCCATGCCACTGCAATCGATGTAATTGCATCTTGTGACTATGTTACAACATGTGTTTTGCCCAGATGAAGAGTAATCACAACAAGTAATTTGAACTTGTCATTTGGAAGCATTACTATAAATGGCAGGAGAATATTTTGTTAAATCTTTATGACTGAGATATGCATTTTGTAATCATTCTGAAAAGTGACTGAGGGTGGCAGATGCCTGAAAAGAGGCTTTATATTAAGCTCTTTCTGTGAGCTATTTAACAAAATTCTACAATGAACTTTTCTCATTTTGGGTAAGTCACTCTCTTGGGGATTTTATTTTAAAAGCATAGTCATCAACAAATGTATCACATAATTGCATGCACACACCCTGGCGTAGAAACATACTATGAGTAAAATAAATGGCATGGTATGTGATTATTTATCTGGCTCTTTTGTGTTTGAAAAAAATAGCGCTTTAAAATCACTAAGTCCCATCTGTGAGAAGCCTCCTATTTTTCAAATCTAGTGCCCTCCTGCCCTCCGATCCTAGCCTCAACTTAGCTCTACTTTCCTATTTGAAATACACTCTAGTCACCTCCCACTATCATCTTACTACCTCAGCTGCTATCAAGCTTCCTTTGCAATGTGCCATACCTTTCTCAAGGAAGGTTTGTGGCTCATTGTGTAAAGGCATTTGAACTTATATTAGATTCAACTGTGATGACCCATTGCCCTAACAGTCCTACATAGACCTATGCTCTCTTCTGTATCAAAGACACTGTCTCATTAATCTCTGTATAATCCAAATAACTGGAACTTTACATATGGCATAATGCTAAACCCCACCACCTCATCTCCACCTAAAACCCCAGTCTATCTTGTCTTGTTAATAATTAACAAAATCAGAATTCTCACTCGGGTGGAATTTTGAAGGATGCAAATATGGAATGAGACTTATTGTGGATTCTTCAGCTATTTACAAATCCTATAATCTATCAATTATAACTAAGCATAAAACATCGATTAAAATGTGTGACTAGACTCATCTTGGATGAATAAGCATGAAGTGGTAAATGCTCATGGAAACCCTCCTTGGGGAGCGCTCATTTTGTTACTGCACTGGGTTAGTAACAATTTTCAGAGTAACTATGGAAACACAGAGAGTAGCAAGATGGATAGAGTCATCTGAGATGTCTGTATTTAGATGAACAATGAGTCAGGCACAGATGTGGAACAACTCTGCTTATAAAAGAACTCTTGCAATTGTGTTGCATATGGTATTTTATAAACCTCACTGCAGCTGTCTTCCTGAAGAGGCCCTGCTCATGAGCTTTCCTTGAGTGTTTTTGCCAAAGCCTTCAGTTGAAGCTATGTTGAACTTTTTCCTTAATATGCTTTAATTTTTTTCAAAATAATTTCTTTCAAACATTTTAAATTTATGAAATCAAACATAAGTTAGATACTATGAGAGGGATGGTGATATTGCTCATGGTAGAATACTTACCTAGTATGCACTGGGTTACAACACCTGGTAAAATAGAAATAGCTGTGCCCATCTATAATACCTAGACATGGAAGGATGAGGTAGAAGGATCAGATGATCAAAATCATGACCTGGTGAAATGGCTCAGCTGGTGGATGCTTTTGCATCCTGCCTGATGACAAGTGTAGATGCTGGGATCCTATAAGATGGCAGGAAATAAATGACTCCAAGGACTTCTCTTCTGACCTTCATATTCCTATTACAGTCATATGCAGGCACACTCAAACACAGAACATGTATACACACACACATTTATTTTTATTTTTATTTTTTAAGAATGCCAGGCAAAGCTACACATGTTACTTCAAAACTTTAAGTATAAGCAGGACAGACATACTTTTACTGGAAAAGCAGAAATGAAGCTATGAAAAACTCCAAAGGAGAAAATAAATTTATCATTGGAATTCTATGATAAAAATAAATACATTAGAATTAAATTTTCAGTATGTATATCTTGGTAAATTTAAATATTTATGTACCATTTTGTTTAGTATTACATTTTTTAGAATTTCACATGAGTATTATATTTACATCATTTCCACACATCCTCTCCACTCAATCTCTTCTCCTGTCATTTCTACTCCCTTTGAAATTCATGACCTTTTCTTCTTCAATTATTATTGTTACATAATAGATAGATGATAGATAGATAGATAGATAGATAGATAGATAGATAGATAGATAGATAGACAGACAGATATGGATAGATGAATGATAGATGATATATAATAGCGATATAGACAGATATTAGATATATATTAATAGATAGATAATAGATCCCCTTGAGTCCCTTTAGTATCACAAGTTTGTGTATGTGTTTAGGGCTGAACATTTTGGATGAGATAAACTATTTATTGATGTCCTCCTTGGAGAAAACAGATACTCCCTTTCTCATCAGACATAGATTTAATGCCTATATCTCTGTATTTCAGTGGGACCTTATATGAAACTTTTCTCCATCCAGATTGGCAAGTCAAATAGTGTCATTATACAGATTATGTTTAGGCAATCATATCATTGAGATTTCATGGGTGCAGTTTCCCTATTATGTCTAGAAGACGCTTTCACATCAGGTATCCTTGTCTTTTGATGCTTATAAAGTCTTTCAGCTCCCTCATCCATAGGGTTTTTTTGTTCTGTTTTGTTTTGTTTTGTTTTGTTTTGTTTTATCTAAGGTATCAGGTTTAATTGTAAGATGTTTCAGTTGCATCTGAATCACATTATATTCTCACTTTGTTTCTCTTCATTAAATTTTCCTGTCTTTTCTGTCATTGTCATATATTCTTGCACATACATAACAAGTAATGTTGGCTTGTGTTAGTGAATGCTCCTCTGAGAAACTGGAACCAAACCTTTTATTCCCAAATGCCTTCTAATTGACAAGCACAATATACTGCTGTTGGTTTTATTGCATAGTAATAGTGTTATTGGCATTTCTCATTTTTTATATTAAATAATTTTAAATAGGTTCTAAGTAGCATTAATTAAAATAGAGGAGTGTATTGTATTGATTTTAGAGAACATATATTACCACAGGAAAAGCACTGTACAATATAGCATGTGAATTCATTACTTGGCATTGAGTAGGCCATTTGGCCTATCTGTGCCATAAAGCTCCATATACAATAATAGTTGCTTTACTGGATAATCTAGAAGGTACTTTATATTCTGTAGCTCTACATTCAGTTAGGACTGTGATCAATTAGGGATCATTTTGTTTACCAAAAACAATTCCCAGAATGCAGACAAAGACTTTAGAGACAAATCCAAATACCCTAACTTCTGTTTTAATTAATGAAAAATATTTTTTTAATTTTAGAAATGGCCAATATTGTTATTATTTGTAGGCATACATTTTTCTCCACCTACTTTCATAAGAGATCAACCTCTCCTCTAGCCCACCACCCACCAGGGATAGTGGGAAAAAATGTTACTAGGACATGGGGGAAGTAGACCTGTTTAGAAATAGTTCTTTGGCCTTACAGAAGCTTTGCAACTTTATAAGGTCCCATTTGTCAATTCTTGATCTTAGAGCATAAGCTAT
>NW_022196904.1:83995150-83996308 GCF_008632895.1 Mastomys coucha
TGTTGCCTAATTGCTCTGGCTAGGACTTCAAGTACAATATTGAATAGGTAGGGAGAGAGTGGGCAGCACACTTTGAATCATCTCATTTTATTCAACTATTTTCAGTCTCATATACTGAAATATAGTGATAATATGTAGTCTACCCTGAGTTGTGTCCTCTAACAACACACACAAACACAAACAAACACACACAAATTATTTTCTTCAGCCTCAGTCCCAAATATCTAAACATATGACCGTATTTAAAATTAGTTATTTACAGATATAATCAGGTTAATATGGAATGAGAGATTCCAGAGGGCCCAGGTATAATAGTTGGATTCCTTAGAACTAGTAGAACACAGAGTAACACAAGAAAGGTCAGTCTATGTCAGTGGCAGACTGTAGAGAATAAGCCCTAAAGTCCTAAATACTAGAGGAAAGGGGACTACTATTATAAAGTATCACAGAGCTTTTAGCTGCCATGAAATTAAGTGTCAATGAAAGTGGAATTTGTTAGCAAAGAAACTAGGTATTAACCTATGAAATATTGATAGAGAAGATGTCACATTGATTTTCTTTGAAGGCAATTCCAACTGAATAAAATAGGAACAAAGGTAAATACGGGGAGAGACTGACTAGCAAGAACAAAGCAATACTTGATGACTTAGAACATACTCAGATAGCCCAGAGGATACAAAAGGTCATAATGAGGTATCTTTCAAGATGTAAGGTATATGTAATGGACCCAACACCCCCCTCCTTCAAAACAGAAGTAGAGAAATATTCAAATAAAGGGCTTTATTTGGTCCCTTCCCATTTGGAATGGTAATATCAATATAGCATTTTGAAAAATAAAAATAGAAAACTGGTGGTAGTATATTTTTTCTATTACTTAGAATAACCCAGTGATAGTGATTTCCTGTTGTTCTTGGAAATAATTACTTAGTGTGGTGGAAAATGTTAATTGATAATACACCTGAAAAGAGGAAAACTCAGTTTAGAAACTGTCTAGATCATTATAGCCTGTGGAAATATCTGTAAAGCAATTTCCTGATTTTTAGTAGAGGTGTGAGGACTCAGAGTACTGTGGCCTGAGCTGTTGCCCGCACAGTCGTCTCACCAGCAAGAAGACACGCGGACACTAGGATCCTTCTGCAGCAAGCATTTATTGCATCA
>NW_022196904.1:83999128-84006248 GCF_008632895.1 Mastomys coucha
CACTTGGAAGAGCAGGCAGGACAGCATAAAGCATTCCACGGCTCTGATCTCTCGCTCCCTTTCGCTTTCAATTCTGGAAAAGCGACAAATGCTCATCTGGATGATACCTCTCTTCCTCATAGCGAGCCGAGTGGCTTCTCCCTCCAAGTCCTCCTCCTCGGAGGGGCTCAATTCCTCAGAGCTATCAAGCTCGAGGGCCTCCAATTTCTTAACTGGGTAGAGGGGCTTCCGTCTTGAAGCTCCATCCCTTTCTCTAGTTTTCTCTCCCAGGGCGTTCTTTACCTTATCTCTCGCTTCCGCAGGTCGAGCGGAAGGGTCTGTGTCCTTGGGTATACCCTTTTTTCTCTCCCTTTTATCCTGGATAGCCCCTACTCTCTCATGACACTCTGTTTCTGACATGCTACCTTGTAACTCCTCAAGTGCCCCCTGTCCCGATGCTACAGAGGCGCAGCATTTCTCATCCTCCAGGCAAGAATGTATCAAATGCCAAATGGACATCGTAACAAGCACCACTAGCACAATTACCGCAGCTTCGGCCGAGCTCTCTAACCTTGAGGAAGGGTCGGAGGAATTAAAACCAAACAGCATGCCTCTCAGAACTTACCTTGTTCTGTAGTTCTGAATCCTCTCCGTGAGCGGAGGGTCTCCTCGGCACCAGCGGTTGTAAGGCTCCCCCAGCATCCCGGGCTTCGTTACCAGTTGTTGCCTGCGCAGTGGTCTCGCCAGCAAGACAGCAAGAAGACATGCGGACACTAGGATCCTTCTGCAGCAAGCATTTATTGCATCATGAAGAGGAAGACCCCGAGCCAATAATCAGCACTGTTTATATACACCACAGCGTGGCGTGTCCGCCCATGACTGGATGTTTGCTCATCACCCCATGTGACGCCCCGGGATGGGCAGTGACTTGGCGCCTTTTCACTCTACGCACATGCGCAAACAGTTGTTTACCAGGAGTCAACAGCGGATGTAGGCGCCATCTTGTCAAGGCGAATGCCTCTCCAGCTCTACCGCTCTCCACACTGAGCCATCACCAGACAGATGTGTGGGGGCTGCATAAGAAAGGCAGCAGATAGTACTAGGTCCAATTTCCTGAGTAATTACAAAACTTGTTTCCAGAGCTTACAATCCCATCAACAATGGAGGAGTGTTCCTCTTTCTCCACATCCTCTCCAGCATGTGCTGTCACCTGAGTTTTTGATCTTAGCCATTCTAGCTGGTGTGAGGTGGAATCTCAGTATTGTTTTGATTTGCATTTCCCAGATGACTAAGGATGTTGAACATTTCTCTAGGTGCTTCTAAGACATTCAATATTTCTTAGTTGAAAATTCTTTGTTTAACTCTGTAACCCATTTTTTAATAGAGTTATTTGATTCTCTGGAGTCTAACTTCTTGAGTTCTTTGTATATATTGGATATTAGCCCTCTATCAGATGTAGGATTGGTAAAGATCTCACAATTTGTTGGTTGCCTTTTTGGCCTATTGACAGTGTCCTTTGCCTTACAAAATCTCCTCAATTTTATGAGGTCCTATTTGTCAATTCTTGATAGTAGAGCATAAGCCTTTGATGTTCTGTTCAGGTATTTTTTTCCCTGTGCCCATGTGTTTGAGGTTCTTCCCCACTTTCTCTTCTATAAGTTTCAGTGTATATGGTATGTGGATATCATTGATCCACTTGGACTTGAGCTTTGTACAAGGAGATAGGAATGGATCGATTTGCATCCTTCTACATACTAACTGACAGTTGAGTCAGCACCAATTGTTGAAAATGCTGTCTTTTTCCCACTGGATGGTTTTAGCTCCTTTGTAAAATATCAAGTGACCATACATGTGTGGGTTCATTTATGGGTCTTCAATTCTATTCCATTGATCTTCTTGCCTGTGTCTGTACCAATAATATACAGTTTTTATTTTGTTTTGTTTTGTTCTATCACTATTGCTCTGTAATACAGCTAGAGATCAAGGGTGGTGATTCTCCCAGAAGTTCTTTTATTGTTGAGAATAGTTTTTGCTATCCTGGGTTTTTGTTATTCCAAAATGAATTTGCAAATTGGTCTTTTTGATTCTGAAGAATTGAGTTGGAATTTTGATAGGGATTGCATTGAATCTGTAGACTGCTTTGTGCAAGATGACCATTTTTACTATAATAATCCTGCCAATCCATGAGAATGGGAGATCTTTCCATCTTCTGAGGTCTTTAATTTCTTTCTTCATAGACTTAAAGTTCTACCTGAGGACCTAGCTATACCACTTCTGGGTATATAACCAGAAGATGCTACAATCTGTAATAAGGATTCATGCTCCACTACATTCATAGTAGCCTTATTTATAATAGCCAGGAACTGGAAAGAATTCAGATGTCCTTCAACAGAGGACTGGATACAGAAAAAAATGTGTTACATTTACACAATGGAGTACTATTCAGCTATTAAAAACAATTAATTCATGAAATTCTTAGGCAAGTGGATATAACTAGAAAATATCATCCTGAGTGAGGTAATTCAATTGCAAAAGAAGAACACACATGGTATGCACTCACTGATAATGGATATTAGCCAAAAAGCTCCAAAATAACCAAGATACAATTCACAGACCACATAAAGCTCAAGAAGAAGGAAGACCAAAGTGTGGGTACTTCAATCCTTCTTAGAAGGAGAATAAAATACTCACAAGAGCAAATATGGAGATAAAGTGTAGAGCAGAGACTGAAGGATGGGCCACCTAGAGACTGTCCCATCTGGAGACTCATCCCATATAAGTCTACCAAACCCAGACAGTATTGTGGATGCCAAGACATGCATACTAAAAGGAGCCTAATATGGCTGTCTCCTGAAAGGTCCTGCCAGAGCCTTACAAAGAGACTTGCAGAGACTGGCAGAGACTTGCAGCCAACCATTGGACTGAGTGCAGGGTCCCCAACAGAGGAGTTAGAGAAAGAACTGAAGGAGTCACTTGAGTTTGCAACCCCATAGGAAGAGCAACAACATCAACTATCCAGACCTTCCAGAGTTTCCAGAGACTAAACCATGAACAAAGGAGTACACATGGCTCCAGCTGCATATGTAGCAGAGGATGGCCTTGTCTTGCATCATTGGGAGCAGAGGTCCTAAGTCCTATGAAGGCTAGATAGAAGTCCCAGTATAGGGGAATCGAAGGCAGGGAGGTAGGAGTGGGTAGGTGGGTGGGTGAAGGAACATCCTCATAGAAGCAAGGGGAGGGAGGATGAGATAGGGAGTTTCCAGGAAATGGGGAAATCTGGAAATGGGATAACATTTGAAATGTAAATAAAGAAAATGTCCAATAAAAAGAAAAAGAAAGAAAGAAAGGTAGCAGAGCTAAGCATTAGCAGTTTCTCTCCATAGATTCTGCCTCTGTTGTTACTTGCACTCCTGTCATGACTTCCCTGATTAGTGATGGACTGTGATTGGAACTATGAGTCAAATAAATCCTTTCCTCCCTCAAGTTACTTTTAATCATTGTTTAATCACAGCAATGCAGAAACAAATGATTACAGATGCAAATACATTGTTTTCAGAATAGCATAGTTTTGGATATGGAGATAAATTTGGTGCCAGAGTAGATAATACCCTAAGCCTTACTGTTACAATTTTAGGAGAATTTAGATGATACAATTTAGTTTATATTGTTTGTTTGTTTGTTTTCATCATTATATAAAATTACAGTTACAGTTAAATCTGAGATAAGCTAAGATTTTGGGAATATTTGGATGAAATTATATCTTGAGTGAGAGACAGGTTTGTTTGGAGTCCAAGCAGACATAGTTGACTTGCCACTTAATAACTCCAAATGCAATCTTGCTCAAAACTACATCTTTGCAAAATTGAGTACAATCAAGTTAAAAATGGGAGTAGGAATGGTAAAACATAATCAAAGGAATTTAAATGACATACCTATAGAAGAAGATCATGTCATGGTCCAGAAACATGAAGAAAGGTCATATCAAGACTGAGGCATGACAGACTTCTGGTATACAATTATAATAAAAAGACTATTTTATATAACCTAAAGACATTAATTAATATTTTAAATTTTCTATGAAAGCCCAAAGAAGTTAAATATTTCAAGGCAATACTACTGATGGAACACAAAATTCCAGAGTTGCATTTTGGATTTTAGTGATCAAAGGGATTTGAATCATCCCAAATGCAGACTCATACATAATCAGTAACTTCTCACATAGTCCAAGGGAAGTTCAGGAAGTCAGTAGAGTGTCAAATAGGCTTGAAGTGGCTACTTAGAACCAGAGCAGAGTGTAGATAGATGTAAGTCAGGGGACACAGGTGGACTGTGGAGGGCCAGGTAAGTAGGTGTCTAAACTTATGATGTTGACATTCCCAAAACATTTGGCTTATCCTAACTGAACCACAAATAAACAGATGGGATTAAATAAATATGGTAGAAAATGAGGCCAGAGTAGCAAGCAAAGCTAATTTTTCAAGACCTAATTACCTGCTGAGTTTTGAATTTATTCTTGTTAGTGACACATCATTAAATAGTTTTTAAGTGAAAGGGTGGAATGTGGAAATATCACACAGTAATTTATAGTTAATTCTAAGTATAAGTAGTTCCTAATAGTCTTAACACTATATAATGGATATTATGGAGTCCCCAAACTCAAATGTTGTAATCCTAACTCCTTATGTGGTGACATCATACAGTGAGCTATAATTCATTCTTTGGAGTGGACCCTTTATGGTGACATTGGTATCTTTTAAGGATAGACACTGTAGGGGGAAAAAGGCAAGGTACAGATGGTCTGAAAAATATGAAGTGATTCCTCCCTGTGTACTGCACCTACTGCCTCATTAATAGTAGACTTCTCACCCTCTAAGCTATCAGAAACAATGTGTCATTTAAGTTGTCAGTATATGGGCAATATGTTACAGAAATATAAAATTAATAAAACAATATACTCTGCACAGTGTGTATATATTAAGTTGCGATATGCTATAGTCACACATTTATTTTAATTTACATGTATATGTGAATGTTTATACGTGTATTGGTGCATATATGTGTTGGTGTGTGTCTCAGAATGCATGCATATACATGTGAAAGACAGATAAACTTTAAGTACTGCTCCTCTCATTCTGTACATCTTGATTTTTGAAACAATGCCTCTTGCTGTGTCCTGATGCTTTCTGAGTAGGGTAAGGCTGCAGTACTGAGCAAATTCCAGAAATACAGTTACTCCCACTTTCCCAACACTGGTATTACAAGTTTATACCACTTTACTGGGCTTTTTATGTGGACATAAGGGATTAAACTCAGATCCACATGCTCACCTGGCATTCAGGTTACCTACAGAGCTTCTTCCATGACCCTCTTTATCTTCAAGGGCATATAGAACAATTATACTAGTTAGCTATTAATGCCATCAACAGACACCTGGAAAAAGTTTAGTTTCATGACTTAATTTTTTTTCTCTGTATGCCTCACAGCTTCACAGTAATAAATTGCTCATGATGTCAAGAAAGTGGACAAATTCAGATGGCGATCAAAGTGACCACCAAAAGTGGAATATAGCAGTAATGAGGGATAAAAAGGGAAGGATCCTGTCCTTTGACTAAAGAGACAAATAGGTAACATATTTCCAAGGTAAAATTCAGAGGCTCAGTACCAATTTCCTGAGAAAGAGGATAGAATGGGACAGATAAAGACAACACAAGGCACTTATCAATATTTCATTATATTGATTTAGAAAATGAGAGAGAAAGAGAGAGAAAGGGAGAGAGTGAGGAAGAAGGGAGTAGGTAAGGGAGAGAATGAAGGAAAGACCTGCATGCCAAGGCTCACATATAAGTAGAGGTCAGAGGAAGACCTGTGAGAGCTGACTCTCTTCTACCATGCAGATCCCAGGGACTTACCTCAGCTCACCAGGCTTGGAAGCAGGCATTTCTACCTGCTGCACCATCTTGCTTGTCACCAATAAGAACTTTTATCCAAAGCAGTAAGAGTTATGGTTCTAGTAAGGACAGGTTGCAGAGGACAAGGCTCCGAGCAAAGGATAAAGAGGTGGAGACAAAGAGCCCACTTCTAGACATACAAAATATGAAGTGACATCTAGACTGCCATGACTGAGAAATTTTAAGAGCTATCCTAGAGGGCCAAAGGGTTAAAACAAACATTGATAAAAGCAATCACAGTGTCTTTGTAGATGAGCTTTAAAAAGCCATATAATGATTGGTATAATCATCTTCCTGGTAACACAAAATGCCAGAACCCTGGTGAAGGTAGAGTCACATAAATTGTATTACCAAGGGTGTGATGCTCTCTCAGAAGATGGATATAATTCAGAAATTATAGTTAATGTGCTTTAGTATTATTAAGCGTTCAAATATAACTAAAAATGCAGTATATTCAACACCTCATAATAAGGAACTGACAAGTGATGTAGAAAGTCTGCTTGAAAAAGCTTTCCTCCCTGCCGCTTGTCATCGTGTCTTCCCAGATGAGGTACATAAATAAACATGTCACTCACCGTGTTTGCACTTCTACGAGGCTGTCAGCAAAGTGGGGCAGGAGAACAAAATGAGAGGTCTGGATTGGAGAATCAAACACCTACTAGTAACACAAACTGATCTTGGTGGCAGTGTTATGCATCTTTTAGGTAAAGGCATACACAAAGCCTCACAGGCATCTTTGCAATTATGCAGTAAAGATGGTGCATCACAGTCAACAGATTCTTGTCAGAGTTTGGTCATGATACTGATAATTAGAGCTGCAACTCCTTTAGTATGCATACTGTCAGCTCACATGTCAGTAGTGGAGATCACTTGAAATCATTTTACTGTAGGGCCTGATCCTATGATGCAGGGACATGAGAAATCCAGGGTTCCATATGTCTTTGTTCAAGCCAGTTATGGTTTTTAATCTACTTATGAGAGGCTGTGATATAAATCCTAAAGGTTGTAAAATAAAAATGTATCATTATTCTCATTTTGTAAGACAACTGAAAGCATAAAAAGATATATAAATCCACAAGAGTAAAGAAACAGATTTTTTTCCAAAAGCTATATAGAAAGTGAAAAATATGTTGCAGTATTTTTTGGGTATATGCCCAGGAGTGGTATAGCTGGGTCCTCCAGTAGTACTATGT
>NW_022196904.1:84008516-84010302 GCF_008632895.1 Mastomys coucha
TGGAGGGGAAACTGGGAATGGAGAAATTCGCATGTAAAAAAAGAAAATATCTAAAATTAAAAAAAAAAGTGAAAAATAGAAGTTAGGCAGAAGTTGATTTAGTTGGAATGAGAAATAGAATTCCAGTTCCTTACTGGGAAAAGTAAAGTTCCCCTGCTTATGTCAGGAAGCCCAAATAACTCAAGAATTAATACTGTGAAAGGCTTGTAAAGTGGCACTGGGAAGGGAGGGTCTGTGTGGTGTAAAGATTATTTAAATAATAGCCAGGGCTAGGGCTTTATTGGCACCTCTCTAGTCTTTATACTTAAATAATACTGCATCTCTCTTCCTACTCACCAATTAAGAAATTTAAATATTTTTTAAAGTAGAATGTGCCTATATTTGGAGAAATCAAACAAAATTGATGTTGATATTATACCAAAACTTGTTCTAGTAAAATGTTTCCCAAGAAAATGGAATTTCTTTCTTTCTGATACTTGGTACAGAATCTGGACAGACACATTTTTCTTCTTCTCAGGGCCTTTGATGGTTTTATTTTATTTTATTTTATTATCAAATAAAATTTACTAGGTCAGGACAAATTCTGAATATAGTAATGTTAGGAATTTTCCCTTCAAAATTTAAGCAGAGTATGCACTATTTTCTTCAGTGAAAAATTATCCCATTCACACAGCATTTACAAGCATCTTATTGCATTGCTAGTTCAGAACTCTAGACCATAGAAGCTTAGTAAACATGGGAATATTTTATCATATGAAAAATCATCAAACAAAGACAAAACCAAAACAAACATCAAGCACAGGGGAAAAAATAAAAAATATATACAAATTTAAACACATGCAACAAAATAAGAGAAAAATACAGCAAAATAAAATGTAAGGGAATCTACCATCAATATTTTCTATGGCTGTGAGACTGATTATGTAACCCTAGCACAGTAATTACTGTCATTTAGAAAGTAAAAGTCAAGCTGGCCTCGAATTCAGATCCTCCTGCCTCTGCCTCTTTAGTGTATCCAAGGCCTGAACCACCAGAACCAGGAATGCCAGTACTGGTAAGCATGGGCAGGTGGAGTGGTGAGCAGGGGGAGTGGGGAGTGAACAGGGGTTTGTTTTAGTTTTTCTTATTTTATTTTATTTTATTTTATTTTTTATTTTATTTTATTTTATTTGGAGGAGAACCAGGGAAAAAAGATATTGTAAATAAAGAAAACACCTAAAAAAAGAAGAAATTGCTGAGAAAATATTAAAAGAAGAAGAAGAAGAAAGTAAAACTCAAGGGGAATGAGGTGCAAAAGCGACCATGTTGAATAGTATGCACTATAGAAAGTTTCCATTACAGCAGAAAGGTCTGTAGGACATGCTGAAGGAAATATTGACATAAACTGACACCACAGAAATGAAAACCATAGAAGACTCAATGCATGAGTAGAGGGTAAAGATAAGGAAATACTACAATAAGTACACAAATTAAACAGGAATGAAAGAAATAGTAAATTCCACCAAACAGTCCAAAACCAAATTAAAAACAAATCTAAGAAGATAATCAGAAATAACAAAATACATTATCTCAAAGCTTGAAGCTGATTTCTACAATTGAATAATGTTCATTTTATGATCAAACACATCTGTTCATAGACCACCATATGTATGAAATTGATCTATATCCAGCTACAGCATTACAATACTCCAGATGAAAAGGAGGAAACTCTAGAATATTCCAGACATGTCAAAGAGCAAATGACATGCATAGGGTCAGAAATCCAGGTGATTTTTTTTGTGGGTTT
>NW_022196904.1:84010312-84016017 GCF_008632895.1 Mastomys coucha
AAAACAAAAAACAACAAAAGACAAAAAACCATTTTTTAGACAGTAATGACAGTTGAATTTATTTATTTTTTGGTTTTGTTTTTCTATATCTTCTTCCCGAATTTTTCCTCCAAAATTAAAAATAAATGAATAAATAAAATAAAATAAAACCCTGTTCCCTTTTCCTCCCTTCTGATCACCAACCCACCCTCTTCCACTTCCTGGCCCAAGTATTCCCCTACACTGGGGCATAGAACCTTCACAGGACCAAAGGTCTCTCCTCCCCTTAATGATCGACTAGGCCATTCTCTGCTATACATATCCTGCTGGAGCCATTATTCCCACCATGTGTACTCTTTGGTTGGTGATTTAGTTATTTGTGGTCAAGCTTATAGTGTACTATTGTCAATAAAATAGGGAAATTTCATGTTTCATACATGGTGGGGCTCAAACACTCTGCAAACTCTTTTCTGGAAAATTCTGAGGTGGAGGCCAACAATACAGGTAGAAAGAGATTGTGGAATTGTGTGACCTGATTGAAAGGAAATGGAGGAGACAGCAAGGGGAGGAGTCAAAAAAGGGAAATAATCTCATGAAGATTAAGAGAGATTATAAAATGGAAGCTGCTCAACAGAAGACACAATCATGTTAAAGGAGGATCATAGTCCCTCCTTGAGAACACCCAAGAAGATCTGGTATATATGAATATAGTGAAAAGAAATAAGGTAAATTGAGATGGAATAGTTTTATTGTGAAAAAAAGAAACATACATACAAATAAAAGAAATTACTTAAAATCTGAGGATGGAAAGCTGTTTTTGATAAGAAAAATATGATTAGAATGGGAGGCTAGACCTAAACACAATTCAAATATCCAGGCTTCTATACTTAACAGGATACTAATAATACCTAGAATAAAACATGGTAAAGGAGATGGGTGCTGTGAAGGCTTCTCCATGGGGATATGGGATATATGCATGGAATCTATTCTCTTCCTCTATAGTTATAATGAAAATAAAAACAAGTGATCAATCAACACTGTTAATAAAGTTAGATGTAAGGTGAGAGTGTACTGTGTTCAGCCAGGACAAAACTTGACTTCTGAGGATGAGGAATTGAGAGTATGCTATATTTTAAAATGAAAAGCTCTGTAGAAATACTGTGAAGAATGTGCATGCATTACTTTGATAAAAAACAAATATAAATAAGTAAAATATTGCAGCATATTATATGCTATTAATAAATACTCAATAAATGTTGCCTGACTTTGAATTAGGAATTGAAATTACTTTGTGTTTATTGCAATTAAACCTTCTTTCCTGTCAGGGTATTCTCAAATTCACATAGCTGTGTTAATAAACATATATTATATATCTGCTAATTTATCCTGTAGGCCTGAGATACACCCCAGTTTCTTGAAGCCCTTACAAATCTGCTTAGAATCATTTCTTTCCCTTTGTAATTGTCTCTCACATTTCCATTTTCTTCTCTTTTTTTGTTTGTTTGTTTTTCAAGACAGGGTTTCTCTGTATGGCCCTGGCTGTCCTGGAACTCACTCTGTAGACCAGACTGGCCTCCAACTCAGAAATCCGCCTGCCTCTGCCTCTCAAGTGCTGGGATTAAAGACATGTACCACCACTGCCCAGCTCACATTTCCATTTTCTATGTTAAAACCTAGTATAATATTTTTAAAAGGCAAGAAATTTTTAAAGTGATATCAGTGATGTATGTAATTTCTGATACTCAAGTATCTTACTTTTTGCATTAATACATTACATTAGTATACCATTTAATTCTTAAGAGGAATGTTCTTAACGGTATATAAATAACATAGAACAGAAAACACATATACATTTACAAACAAAATATATATACACATGTATATATGTAAATATATAAATATACACAAGTATACATATATAAATATATATGTAAATATATATATATATATATATATATATATATATATACAATTTATATATGGAATTAGCTGTGCTGCTTGAAGGCAGCAAGACAACTTGGTCTTAGCAAAGAAAACAAATGAAAAATGAACCATATTAAAGCAATGGCATCTTATTAGGTAGAATAATGAAGAATTAAAACAGAAAGACTTTTGAGATTTATTTTACTTATATGAGTTTAATTCATACACACATACACACACAAGCATACTCTCACACACATATCCTCACAGACACTCACAATACACATTCTCACACACATACCCATACATACACATTCATATAAAAACTCATCACACAGTTCACACACATACTCACATGAACACATGCAAACACAACAAATATACTCTCACCCACATACACATACACACTCATACATACACATATACATTCACATACACACACTAAAGTTAAGTAACATATTCTCAGTTATGTAGAACGTATGCTGTACAACAAGACACAAGATTAAACTCCCTTACATCTGTTCTTAGACACTGCTTCAAGCTTCAGTATGACTTATCTGACCTGGGATAAGCTTTGCAATCATAATGTGCACTTTAAAATTGGGAAGCCATTTGGAACCTCATGACATTCACTATTGGTTCAATGTCCACAGCTATTTGCAACTTACAGAAAATGTCAAGTTGACTGTTGGATAAAAGTGGAATTTACAGAAAGGACAGTGTCTGGAGTTAAAAATGTGCAAACCATTGTCACTGTTACAGTTGACTCCTAGAAATTTGATGAGATTCTGTCAGATCTATGGTCCAGACATGGAGACCAAGAAGAGAGTAAGGAGTAGATATGAGCATTCAGAGAAAGCAATATGGTTCTTCTGTGCAGTCCTGTAAAAGGCATGGTGACAAGAAGAACAGGGAAACAAGGATCTTGACTATCTCTTTTGTATCTGATCTAAGGGCACATGTCATCCTGTGCTTCCAACTCAGACAAAGTAGCCTTTTTTTAAAAAAGTGGGAAGAGAGCAGAGAGGCAGTAGGACAACTGTGTCTCCACAAGAATTTTAAAAATGAGAAGAAAAAAATAAATAAGAGAAAACTTTAACCAGTGAAAAATGAAGTATACCAGAGCATGAGGTCATATCAGCTGAAATAAATGAAGACTACAAAGGGAACACATTTTAAGGTTTAATACACTTTTATAACTCAATTATTGATTTGCTTATCAATCACCTCAATAATTCATTGAACATGCTCCTACAGCATACACAATTGAGATATAAAAGTCCTACTCTCAAAAGATTTCTGTGCAAGACATAGACAGAAGTACAGCAATCCAAGCCAAAAAGTTTATAGACTAGCAGGATCAAAAAGTCGAAAAAGTGTTTGATTATTTGGGAAGGTCACCAGTGAAAAGCAATTGTCGGAAGGCAAGATTTCTCTGAGAATATTTAATGTCATCCCTAAGCCAAAATTCTCTGCACATATAATAATGAGACAAGAAAGAAGAGATATAGAGAGAAAAACCTTCATTGGTCTAGGGAATCAAAGAAAGAAAAAAAAATCACTCTGAGCACAGTGAGAATGACTGGATCAAAGAGACATCAATTCTTTATTATTGAATTTCTTCTTAACATATCAACTATTAGCCTTGTTAATAATAACTATGAACAGACTATTTTTTTCAGTTTTCCTAAGTTCATTCATTGGCAAAATTATAAAAGAGATGGTTTCAGAGTAATATTTTCTAGAAGAGTTGATCTAGAGATTGAATAGCTTAAATAAATTTTAAATCTAAACAATTTCATTTAAAAAACATTTATTTTAAAAATTACTCTATACTATAATAGAAATATTTAAAGCTTACTATTTTACCAAACAATCTAATAAGTCCTATAATCAGTATGCTGTGCTTATTACTTTATTTCTTCTCGTGATGAAATATCTGACAAATAGAACTCAAAAGAGCATGTGTTTTGGGGAGAGTGGTGTTTCTAGTCTGAGAATGCAGACTTTCTTTTTGAGGATGGCAGGAGCTTGAGGTAGCCAATCAAGTACAAATTTAAGAAGCAGAGATATACCAGTCTTAATGTTTGAATTTCTTTTAGAATTTTGTTCAGCTTGGGACTGTATTTCAGTGAATGATAGAACTCTATCCCAATGAGTTTAGTTTTGGTTTCCCTACCTCAATAAACCCTATTTAGAAACTGTCTCACAGGTATGCCCAGAGGTTTGTCTCTTAACTGACTCTAGGTCCTGACAAGGGTACAGTGCTAACAAGCACACATGGTTTATCTGACCTGGATTTCTGAAATATAAATTTTGTTGACTACATTTTAAATTTGAAAATAAGATCTAATAACAAGCCATGGAACATGGGTTTGAAAGAAAATGTATTTCAAACCACAATTTGTAAGTAATGAACTGGAAGTTTCATAAAGGAAATGTTTGCTTATATATCTACTTCCCTCAGTAGAGGAATCCTAGAATGTAAGGATTTCTTCTAGTCCATCTTCATGTCTACAATACATGAGGTAGGGATAATACAGAGAGGAATGAATTGTCAATCACTATAGACTGAGAAAACAAGATACTCTATGACAAAACCAAATTTAAACAATATCTTTCCTGTAATCCAGCATTACAGAGGAACCTGGAAGGATTATAAAATATATGGAGGATAACTAAACCCAAGAAAACACAAGAAATAGATAATTCAATACCAGCAAAACCAAAAGAAGAGAAACATACACACATATACACCACACACACACACACACACACACACACACACACACACACACACAGTACTACCACCAACATCAAAATAACAGGACTAATAATTATAGTTCATAAATAGTTCTCAATATCAATGGTATCAACTTCCCAATGAAAAGACACAGGCTAACAGAGTGGTTGCATGTATAGGATTTAGAAGTCTCCTGAATACAAGAAACACACCTCAGCAACAAAAATAGGTATTACCTTAGAGTAAAGTGCTAGAAAAATGATTTTCTGACCAAATATACCTAATACCCAAACTGGAGTAGCCATTCTAATATCTAAATAAAATAGACTTTCATCAAAAGTTATCAAAAGAGATGGGGATGTACAATTCATACTCATCAAAGGAAAACTCCTCCAAGATGACATTTCAATTCTGAACATCTATGGCCCAAATGCAAAGGCCCCCACATTCATAAAAGAAATATTACTAAAGCTTAAATCACATTTCAAACCCCAAGCATTAGTAGTGGGATACTTCAACATCCCATTCTCACCTATGCATATGTCGTAAAGACAGAAATTAAACAGAGAAATAATCAAACTAACAGAAGTTATGAATCAAATGTATCTAACAGATATTTACAGAACATTTCACCCAAACACAAAAGAAAATACTTTTATCTCCGAACCTCATAGTACCTTCTGAAAAATTGACCATATACTTGGTCACCAAGCAAACCTCAACAGATACAAGAAAGTTGAGATAATTATTCGCATCCTATCAGACCACCATGGATGAAAGGTGGATTTCAACAGTGACAAAAACAATAGAAAGCCTACATACTCATTGAACACAATGATTACTGGGTTAGGAAAGAAATAAAGAAAGACTTTCTAGAATTCAATGAAAATGAAGGCATAACATACCCCAAATTATGAGACAAAATAAAAGTCATGCTAAAAGGAAAGTTCATAATGCTAAGTGCCTTCATAAATGAACTGGAGAGGTCTCATACTAACAATTTAAAATACACATAAAGAATCTAAGAGAGAAGAAGAAGAAGAAGAAGAAGAAGAAGAAG
>NW_022196904.1:84016180-84037171 GCF_008632895.1 Mastomys coucha
GAGGAGGAGGTAGGGGGAGGAGGAGGAGGTAGGGGGAGGAGGGGGAGAGAGAAGGGGAGGAGGGGAAGGAAAGAGAAGAAGGAGAAGCAGCAGCAGCAAACACACAGAAGAGGAGTATATGATAAGAATTAATCAAACTCAGGGCTAACATCAGTCAATTAGAAACTAAAAGAACAATACAAAGAATCAACCAAAAAAATGCTGAGTCTCGCATGGCCACTGAAGGGATGGGATGACAGGTTTCCTGCCCCTGGAGGAGGGCCAACACAGGCTGGGACTCTAATAGTATTGATAGTTGCTGTAGCTGTAAGGCTTGTTTGTATAATAATGTGTATGTTTTGCTTTATGTTCCTTCTTTGGGAAATGTTTTCCTTGCCAAATTTAATGACTCAATGTTAATTGGAAACAGCATGAGTCCAGGAAGCAAGAAGGGGTTCCTCAGCAAAATGGTGATTCTGTGACCTTCAGGAGAGCCCTTAAGGCTGTGGAAAAGAGCTTTGAAAACATGAGTTCAAGAACACATATATCAATGTAAGATCTGTCCTTTACAGGATTTCTCAACTTTACAAAATATATCAATTGTATGAGGGGCTTCATGGACCTAAAAGAACAGAGGCAGCTGTAGTAATGAGCCACTTTCTCAGAAAGATATTAAGGAAATGAGATAAATAGATTTAGGTAGTCATGATCTCAGGGCAAGATCCTACCCAGCTAAATTTAGTGTTTGTGTTTACAAAAACAGGCAGATTTCTAGTTCAAGGTCCTGAGACAGGAAGAGTTTAGGTCCAATCAAGGTGGGAGTGGCGATCTTAGAGAAGGATCTCACCCAGCTAGCTTATTGTCTGTGCTTATAAAGGCAAGCAGATATCTGAATTCATTTGCTATGATTATAAAAAAAAAATGCATTTGCTGTCCTTTTCAAAGAATCAAAGGGCTAATGTCACAAAATGCTGATTCTTGTGATAATCAAAAGGAAATCAGGGTAAATGATTAAATTGATATGTAAATAAAAAGATTGGGCTTTGGTTTGCAAAAGATAAGTAGTTTAAAGAGCTATTGCAGTTCTTTTAGAAATTTGTCTGGAGGGTTTTCTGATGAAATTCTGAAAAATTCTAAGGGAGCAGTAAGCTCTCTAAGTAGCTTTATATATTTTATTTTTCTAACCAAAGTCTGAAAACCCATTTTTTTTTGTAACAGGTTTACTAACATTGGTTAGAAAAACCCAAGAATTGTACTAGCAGGTTTTCTAACTTTGGTCAGAAAAGACAAAAAACTATTTAGAGAGCTACACTGCTCTCTTAGAATTTTTCTAGAGGGTTTCCTAACTTTGGTCATAAAACCCATGAGCTATCCAGAAAGCTTTTAGGATTTTCTAGCAGGTTTTCTGACCAAAGTCAGAAAAAACTACTTAGAGAACTAAAATTGCTCTTTTAGATTTTTTTTTATACTGCATTTTCTGACTTTTGTTGGAAAACCCAAAAGCTGTCTTAAGCAGAAAGCTTGTCTAGCAGAGTGCTACCTCAAACAGAAATCTGACTAGAGAGACACCTCAAGCAGATTACAGAGCTGTCAGCTTGCGCTCTATACCAAGTCAAGGGTGGTTTTGGCAAAGAGGAACTGGTTCTTTGAGAAAATCAATGGTAGAGACAAATCCTTAGCCTGACTAACTAAAAGGCAGCAAGACAATAACCAAATTAACAAAATCAGATATGAAAAGAGAGATATAACAAAGGACACTGAGGAAATTCAAAGAATCATTGTCTTACTTCAACAGCCTATAATTCACAAAATTCGAAAATTCAAATGAAATATCTACACAGGTATCACTTACCAAAGTTAAATAAAGATCAGGTAAATTTTCTAAATAATCCTGTATGCCCTAAGCAAATAGAAACAGCCATAAAAACTCTCCCAACCATCTAAAACTCAGGGCCACATGGTTTTAGTGAAGAATTCTAACAGACTTTCAGGAAGAGCTAATACCTATACTCCTCAAAATATTCTACAAACTTAAAACAGAAAGAATACTGCCAAAGTCATGCTATGAGGTCACAGTCATCCTGGTACCTAAACCACACAACAACTCAACAAAGAAAGAGAATTTCAGACCTTTATGATCATTAATGCAAATATACTCAATAAAATACTCACAAGCCGAATCTAAGAACACATCAAAACCAATATCCACCATGATCAAGTAGAGGCTTCACCCCAGGGATGCAGGAGTGGTTTAATATACAAAAATCCATTATGTAATTTACCATTTAAACAAACAGGAAAAACAAACAAACACATGATCAGGATGAAGAGATGACTAAGCAGTTAAGAGCACTGACTGCTAATCCAGAGATCTGGAGTTCAATTCCCAACAACCACATGGTAGCTCACAAACATCTGTAATGGGATCCAATGCACTCTTCCAGTGTATCTGAAGAGAGCTACAGTGTACTCAAATGCAATAAATAAATAAATAAATAAATAAATAAATAAATAAATAATTCTTTGAAAATTATGGTCATCTCATTAGATGCTGAAAAGGCCTTTGACTAAATTCAACACCCCTTCACATTAAAAGTCTCAGAGACATCAGGGATTTACAAGGAGCATACCTAAATACAATAAAGGCAATCTACAGCAATCCAACACCCAACATCAAATTAAATGGAGAGACGCATAAAGCAATACCACCAAAATCAAGGCTGTTCACTTTCCCCATATCACTTCAAAATAGTACTTGAAGCTCTAGCTAGAGCAAAAAGACAACTAAAGGAGATCAATGGGACAGAAATTGGAAGGAATTAGTCAAAGTATCACTATTTGCAGATGATATGATAGTATATGTAAGTTGATGTGTTAGAAGGGTGGGTCTTGTCAGAACATACCACACACTAAGCCCAAACAGTTCCAAGTGTAAGAGGTTTAATTGACAGGGAGAGAGAGGGCAGTAGTGGAAAGACAGAATGGAGAGAGAGAGATGGAGGAATGTTTCCTGTATGTATATGGGTTCTGACGTAGTGGCCGCAGGTAAAGGTGGGAGGTAAACCCAATGGATTCTGGGAATATGGCAGCTGTTGCACTGGCAATAGGTCTGTGAGGCCCACCCATGCAACGACACGGGCTTTGGAGGCTCTGATGCTAACATAAGTGACACCAAAAAATTTTGCCAGAGAATTTCTTCAGCTGACTATCCCCTTCAGCAAAGTGGCTGGATACAAAATTAACTCAAAGAAATCAGTAGTCCTCCTTTATACAAACGATAAACAGCCTGAGAAAGACGTTAGGGAGACAACCCCCTTCTCAATAGCCACAAATAACATATCGTGGTGCAACTCTAACCAAGCAAATGAAAGACCTATATGACAATCACTTCCAAACTCTGAAGAAAGGAATTGAAGAAAATATTGGAAAATGGAAAGATCTCCCTTGCTCAAGGCTTTTTAAAACTTGAATATATGAAGCATCTATGATCAAATTTCTTTGGTCATACTTTATCAACTTTAAATTTAATTATCAACTTAAAACTTTACCGAAATTATTTTGAGAAAAGAAAGCTGAAACATCAACATGAATGTTCAACTTAACTTTGCCAATATTGAAAACAGAAAAGGTTACTGAAACCCAATGAATGCAGACAGAAAAGTTGATCTCTGTTATTTGTCTCTTAATCTTTACCAGGTGTTGAAAAGAACAACTTTGCAAAGGCAGACATCCTTACCTATCTGATAAAAAGGGGGTGATTATAAAGTGTTTTTTATTTTAAACTTGCCACATAAATATTAGCATCTGGGGTTGCAAAAGTTTAGCACAAGCTTCTTGAATCTTGTGGCACTGACCAGAGAAGAAGCTAGCTGGTTAGTGCACACCTGGAACTGGGCTGCTTTTGCTGCTTTCCTCCTCTGAGTGACTAAGGTGAAGGAGATACGACACAAGGACGAGAGTCACTGGAGAGTGTCACCTCAGGTAACTAAGATTCCTCCTCATACTATTTCTTCTGTTTCTGTATCATTTAAATAACAATTTTCAAAGGAAGAGATGAATCAATGAAGAGTAGTTCTGGAGCCATTACAACTTTAATTTTTGTTTGTGTGGAGGAGACAGAATTCAAATAGAGACCTACCTACTTCTAATCCCTCCAATAACTAGCTATAGCCATTTTTATTTAAACAATAGTTTTAAATTAAGGAACAAAATTGCACAGCAAAAGCTGGTAAACTCTAGAATTCATTAGTGGGCAACTAGACCATCCAGTACAGAATTTTGCATCACAATACACAGCAACAGACCAAACCTTAACACATGTCCTTCTGAGCACTCAGTGTGGTAGATTTTAAAAGAGCAAAGGGGGAAATTATTACATGTTAATTAGCTTCAGCTTCTGTGTGTAAATGATCAGTGGGGCACAGCAGAATACTGCCAAGTTAGCAGAGAGACTGATAAGATGCAAGAGGCCTGAAGCGTCATCCCTTTTCTAATCCTTTCCATGTCTTATATCAGTCTCTGCACTTCAATACCCAGAGTTGAGAAAGCCTCAGTGCAATCAAGGAACAACCCACTGTGAGTTATGGGGTAGGAGTTCTGATGCAGCAGAACTTCTTCTTAATAAATCTTCCTCTTAATAAACTACTAAGATTGATGTCACTATATGCCTCTTTCCTTCTTGTTCCTGTGCTACCATGATACCATTTAACCACATGTCTGCTTCTTTCCCAGAGTCAAGCATCCTAAAGGTTCATACTGAGTTAAGAACTCTGGAATACTTAGAACTAATACATAGCCAGTACTCTGTGCACAAGTATTGGTGGAATTGATGACACAAGAATTAAGGGCTGGATAACCACATGGAAGGATTGGTACATGGGTAAATAGAATGTATCTAATATGAGTGATGCAATTTACAGAAATGACAATCTCTTTGTAGCTTAGACACAGAGCTTTATCCCTAAGTTCACCCGTGCTCATACATGTATTGTATATTGAACAGACGGTCTTGTTATGGAGAAAAGTATAGCTCGGAATTTACACTATAGCTCAGGCTGGGAACTCATTCTCTATGTAGCACATTATTTTATCACCGTCTCCTTACCTTTAAGTCCCATATCCTGGGTATCTCCCACCACTGATGACTTCCTCTGATGTATTCATCTACCCAGAATTCCTTTCATTTTTATTACCTACTGATATTAATTGAAAGAATTCAAAGAAATGCCATATTTATATTCCCAGCTTGCTTTCTTGACTCTGAAATGATTTCATGACATAGATCTCCTTTTCTATGATTGCAATGGAGAGACTTCTAGATAGGAAACATAGCTGATTCTCATTCACGATACTGCAAGAAAGCAGTAAACTGAGAAATATTAGTTTGATTTCTTTCATCTAGACTAGTGTCTGCAATGCTGAGTGACATGGTTACCATGTACAAAACAGAGTCCTATTAGTAGAGAATGGAGAAAGGACAGAATTGATCATACATCATATAGACTATATGAGATGTATTTTCTTGCTTAGCTCTGGAACAATTTTATGAGGTCAATATTACTATAATATATACATTTTATGGATGAGGAAGTGGGAGAAGAGCCCCAGCAATTTGTTCAAGGCCATGTAACTAGTCTGTGGTGGAATCAAACCTCAAAGACAATCCTGTTCTTCTTATTCCATTAGCTAGATCACATCATGCAAGGGAGCTGAGGCAGTCAATCTTAGAGAAAATACTAAAGTACTATAGTACTATAACGTTATTTGCCTGAACTCTTAATACTAAATATGCTTTATTTAATCTGCAATCTCATAGTATAACATCTGCCATAGCCTTATTCTTTTTTCCTTTATCTTTATTTTAACTTAAATATTTTTCTGCATGTGTACTCATTCTATAACATCTGTAGGCCTTGGATGGGCAGTTATGAAGGCTGAGTAGATATCAAAGTACCATCTGTGGCTCCCAGTCCTGTTGTTCCCTTCCTTAGCAGCTAAATAATCACAAGAAAACAAACAAACAAGAGAAAGAAAGAATGAAGGGGAAATGGTAGTTTTCTCTGGCCTTAACAGATGAGCATACAGACTTTGCATGTTACCATCTTGCACATATCACAATGTCACAGTGGCTAATGGGGAAACAAAGCAGCATGTGTATTGATCTCTGATGCTAGTCAAATGGAAAGAGATACAGCACAGTTCATCCTTTTGCATGGAAAAAATGTTGTCATCTTGGTTTCTGTTGAAAAGAGAACCACCAAAGTCTAGACAACAAACATCCTTTCTTGAGTATCATAGATGAAGAACCAGCAGACAGTGGCAAGAATAGTCTCTCACTGAATCTTCTTCTGCTGATCTGTGGCTAATGATGTAAGCATATAAACAGGAAGGTCATTCCTTTTCTGATAACTCAGCAAATGCCTTCTTTTTTTTTCCCCCTTGCTAAGAAATTGTGTTATAAGTAGTTTGTACTATAAATGAGCCACTGGATGCACATAATTTTATTTGCTAAATTGTGGAAACATCCCATTGTCTGATTACAATGGCATCCTCTTGTTAAAATTCTGCTTTTCCTAGTGTTTATCCCCCTAGGCTCTACTCTCTGTAAACATCTGGTTTTTCCCATAGTGACAGTACAGAGTTTTATGTATGTATTCATGTGTTTCTTACATTTTAGTGAGTGAATGTGTCTGTATGATGTGTGTGTGTGTGTGTGTGTGTGTGTGTGTGTGTGTGTAGTGTAGTGTAGTGTAGTATCTGAATGTATACATACAAATCCGCACCTGGAAAATAGTGAGTATTGATGCATACTTTTTATCTTGTTTGAAGAAAATTCATTATGATATCTCTACACTATGTACACCAGGATAGCTGATCAGGAGGAAGTTTCCAAGGATTCTCTTGTCTCTACATCCCAAGTGGCTAAACAGGTACTAGGATTACAATTTCTTCCTACCTTATATTGTAGGATATTTGATCACATTTTGAACTCTGAGGTTGTAAACTGTTACTAATTGTGGTATGGTTCAGTCATTGATACTAGAGCTTTCTGTTTATTGTAAACAAGTAGTTGTGGTGGGGCCCCACCCTAGCACACATCTTTAATCCAAGAGCTAAATGAAGACAATACTAGGTCAAGAGGCACAGCAAGTGACCAGGTGACAGGGAGTGAACATAACTAAACAGATAGGAGACTATTTGAGTTGAAGTATATTTTAGACTGTACAGAAAAAAGTACATTATAGAAACACAGTAAAGTGAATGGAGAGCAGTAGAGTTGAGAGATAGAAAATAAGCCAGCACAGGGAGAAGAAAAGAGGAGGCAGTTTTACCAGGACAGTTACAGAGAGATGGGTATCAGAGAGAGAATAAGCTAGACATGGGTGAAGAGAGAAAATGACACAATGATCCAGAGAATGAGAAGGTGCCAGAAGATTAGAATAGATTACTAGGTTCAAGTTGAGGCCAAGTGGAACAATTCAGGAGAAACTGAGAGAAGCCAGATTGAATCACTTAGCCTGGAGAGTAGTTTGAGCCTGAACAGCTGAGTTGAATCAGCCATCAAGAGTTTAGAAAGAACCCAGAAATGTTCCTGTCCAAAGGAAGAACAGGAACAAAACATGGAACAGAGACTGGAACAGAGACTGAAGGAAGGGCTAACCCAGGGCAGCCCTACCTGGGGATCCATGGTGTATGCAGACACCAAACACAACACTGTTGCCATGGTCAAGAGGTGCTTGCTGACAGGAACCTAGTGTGTTGGTTCCTTGGGATATCTGGCCAGCAACTGACCAATGCATATGCGGAATACAACCATATTCACTTATTCTTGGGATGCAACCCTGACCCTACTATTTAGGTGGAAATACTACTTACTCCCCAGCACCTGTAGTGACTATTTGTTTGCCTTCTCACATAATATTTTCTATACTCAAATCCCTTTGTTTCCTTACTTTCTCCACTCTTTTCTTAGGTTGTAAATGCCCTTTCATTCTCCAAGACCTAACTTAAACATTGCTTCTTCTCTGAAATCTTTCTCAGCCCCGTGCCAGGCATTTCCTTTGTTCTGGTCACATTGCACATGTGACATTGTAGCCTATGAAAAACAGAAGAAATTCTTTTTTTTTATTTTTATTTTAATAAAATGGTAAAAGGATGTTTATTTTACAAGGCATTATATGTAGCTTTCTTTTTTAATTAGATATTTTCTTTACTTACATTTCAAATTTTATCCCCTTTCCTTATTTACCCTCTGAGAACCTCCCTATCCCCTCCCCTTTCACCCTGCTCACTAGCCCACCCACTCCTGCTTCCCTGTCCTGGCATTCCGATACACTGGGGCATTGAGCCTTCTTATTAACATGTGACATGTGCATTCTATGTAAATCCCATTGGAAATGGATAATATATTTTGACAATGCCTCAGTTACAGAAGATGGAACAGAAAATAAACAAGTGAGCAATAGCATGTGTAATGAAATGCCATGTCTTCAGGCATTATGAAAATTAGAATTAACTATGAGAATGTAGAGAAAGAGAGATAGGATGCTATTAGGGAGCCTACCTACAGAAGGTACTTTAAGGAGCCTACTTATGAAAGGTAAATCAAGATGAGAGCTGAAATAGTAATTGGTCTTTTGAGTATTGAGGTTTGTAATGATCAAAATGGATGAGCTCTAAGAACAAGCATAGTTGGAACTGAAGGTTCAAGGGGAAAATGTAGCAATAAATTAGACAGTGATCCTGTCTTAGTTAGGGTTTATATTGTTGTGAAGAGACACCATGGCCAAGGCAACTTTTATGAAGGCAAACATTTAGTTGGGGCTGGCTTACAGTTTCAGAGGTTCAGTCCATTATCATCATTGTGGAAAATATTGCATTGTGCTTGCAGAGTTGGTTCTGGAGGAGCCAAGAGTTCTATATCTTGGTCCAAAGGCAGTCAGGAGATTGTCATCCACACTAGGCAGAGTACTAGGAACCCTCAAAACCTGCCTACATAGCAACACACTTCCTCCAACAAGGCTACACATATTCCAACAAGGCTACAGCTCCTAAGAGTGCCACTTCCCATGGGCCAAGCATTTTCAAATCACCATATATACACAAAATAAGCATATTCCTTTGGGCCACAGTGAAAAGTTTTAGTCTTTTGAAAAAGAGAAATCACAGATGGAAAAGAGGAAGTTAAGGATGTATGACCTCCAACTTTGACTGCTGGCAGCAAACAGATAATGTGATTTAGGATAAAAACAAAGAGATACAGTTGAAGACTCATGCTTGTTCTCAGGAGAAGTAAAGAGGGTTAGTTTTGACTGGACCTGTTAGAGGTACTGGTGACGCACAGATGAAAAGCCTATGTCTCTTCTCTCCTAGCTGGGCCTTCCCCTTTGCTCACCAGTGTGTATGTTCTTTGAACTCTTGCAATGAACAGCTTCTGGCTCTCTCCCAGATCTCAGTTGTCTAACATCGCAGCAAGTATGCTTTCCCTTACTACTCTGAGCAAACTACCCACCTCATCCTCCATCTATCCCACTAATCACTGAAATTCTTTCTTAAAGCCACCACCATCTGTGTCTCCTGTTGCCTGATTTGTTTGTTCTTTGTCTCCTATACTGGAATGGGCCTTTATTTGCTTTATGCACCAGTAAACTCCTACTGCCTAGCAACCATACCCAGTATATCATACACAATATGTTTGTATTTTTGAGAAAATAAATAGCAAATGCAAAAGTGATTGAATGAGTGAACCCAATACAGAAGCTACAATGATGTTTATAAAAGGCATACTATTCTGATCTTAAAGACTTGAGAAGGATGCTTAAACGAGAGACTCATTGGTAAAAAAGTAGGTCTCATTTTATATTTCATAGTCCTTCAATTGAGAAGACCTTATTAAAGTGGTATTTCTAGATATAATACAAAGAACATTCACTATTCAACCCTCTAGCACTTATTCTTAGAGATTCCAGGACTTCTTATCCTCAATTTGTGGTGCATTTCCCTTTATCACGTTACTTCTAACTAGTGTGTCCTAAGGGACCACTACCAGGGTTTATATGGATTGTCTCTTTTTGTGTTTGCTCAAGGCTCTTGCAAGTGCTGAACTCAGGACACTTCCCTACCTGCACTAGCTCTTCAGGATGTTGGATGCTCCCCTAGCTTACTGTCCTGAAATTATTCCTGGATAATGCAGCTCTGCTTCTGAACCAAGTAATTGTTGTACTATGTCTGTAGGTCCAGATTCAAATAATATAATATAATATAATACTATATATGTGTATATATATATATATATATATATATATATATATAATGTGTGTATGTTTATGAGACTTTCTGTCAATTCACAACATTTTATTGTCCAGAGGGGAGCCAGTATTTCAAATTATGGAGTAAAGTTCTCATATCCATGTTAAGATTATCAACTAATTTTCACAAATCCTCCTCACTTCTCTTCCAACTCTCTGGAAAGTTCTACTATATTAATTTTATGACTACAAAGATTAAAAAGCATTCTTTTTTCTTTCTTATTTTTCAAAGTTTATTTTATTTTATTGGATATTTTATTTATTTGCATTTCAAATGTTATCCCATTTTCTGGTTTCCCTTCTGTAAACCCCAATTCTATCCTCCCTGCCCCTGCTTCTATGAGGGTGTCCCCCCCTATTCATGAACCAGCACCAGCCTCCCCACCCTGGCATTCCCCTACAATGAGGCATCCAGCCTTACCAGGTCCAAGGACCTCTCCTCCCATTGATGACAAGGCCATCCTCTGCTACATATGTTGCTGGAGCCATGGATCCCTCCATGTGTACTTTTTGGTTGGTGGTTTAGTCCCTGGGAGCTCGGGGGAGTCTGGTTGGTTGATATTGTTCTTATTCCTATGGAGTTACAAACCTCTTCAGCTCCTTCAGTCCTTTCTCTGACTCCTCAATTGGAGACCTCTTGCTCATACACAAAAACATACACAATGGTTGGCCACAAGCATCAGCCTCAGGAGATGGTTATATCAGGCTCTTGTCAACAAGCACTTCTTGAAATCTGAAATAGTGTCTGGATTTGATGTCTGTATATGGGATGGATTCCCAGGTGGGCCAGTCTCTGGATGGCCTTTACCCAGTCAGAAAAGAACATACATGGTATGCACTCACTGATAAGTGGATATTAGCCCAAAAGCTCAGAACATCCAAGATGCAATTTACAGACCACATGAAGCTCAGGGAAAAGGAAGACCAAAGTGTGGATGCTTTAGTCTGTCTTAAAAGGGGGAACAAAATACTTAAGGGAGGAAATACAGAGACAGTGTGTAGAGCAGAAACTGGAGAGGCCATCTTGAAGGCATTCTTGTAACCAAATTTCCTACAAGTATTAAGAGGCTAGAGACATGAGTAAAGCCTGAGACTTGTGAACCTCATCCTATGTTCCTACCACTATGTTGCCATTCTGAGAATTATGCTATTAAACATTGGATTATGCTTGAACTAGGGAATATGTTTGAACTCATTGGCATAAAAGGATTTCTCTTAATGAGACCTTGTGGTACTAAAAACAACTATAAATGGGACGTCATGAAATAAAAATCTTCTGTATAACAAAAGATACAACCATTCTAATGAAAGGGTAGCTTAAAGAATAGGAACTATCTTTAATAGCTATTCATCTGACAGAGGGCTATTGTTAAGAATATGCAAAGAACTTAAAACACCAAGTATCAAGAAAAGACACAATTTAAAATGGACCATGGTACTTTAGAGTGAATTGTAAAAAGACAAAATAAAACATCTGAGAATCACCTACTTTTATTTTATGTGTATGTGTGTTCTACTTGCATGTATTTCATATATATATATATGTATATATATATACACACATTTGAATATACACACATATACATACACACATATACATACACACATATATACATATATATTTCAGTTCTGTATTTTCATTTTTTTTATTTATTCATTGTGTTTCCATTTTAATTAGATATTTTCTTTATTTACATTTCAAATGATATCTCCTTTCCCAGTTTCCCCTCAGAAAAAAAAAGCCTGTTCCCTGCCCCTTCCCCCTGCTCACCAACACACTCTCTCCTGCTTCCTGGTGGTCCTGCTATTCCCCTAAACTGGGTCATAGAACTTTCACAGGACCAAAGGCCTCTCCTGCCACTAATGGCCAACTAGGCCATCCTCTGCTACATATGCAGATGGAGCCATGTGTCCCACCATATGTACTCTTTGGTTGGTGGATTAGTCCCTGGGAGTTCTAAGGGTACTAGTAAGTTCATATTGTTGTTCGTCCTCAGGAGATGCAAGCCCTTCAGCTCCTTGGGTCCTTTCTTTAGATCCTTCAATGAGGACCCTGTGCTCAGTTCAATGGATGGCTGTGAGCCTCTACTTCTGTATTAGTCAGGTACTGTCACAGCCTCTCAAGAAACAGCTATATCAGGCTCCTGTCAGCCAGCACTTGCTGGCATCCATAATAGTGTCTGGATTTGGTTATTTTAATATGGACAGGTATCCCAGGTAGAGCAGTCTCTGGATTGTCCTTCCTTCAGTGTCTGCTCCATACTTTGTCTCTGCAACTCCTTCCACAGGTATTTTGTTCCCTCTTTTAAGAAGGATCGAAATATCCACACTTTGGTCTTCCTTCTTCTTGAGTTTCTTGTGGTTCATGGATTGTATTTTGGGTATTCCGAGCTTTTGGGCTAATATCCACTTAGCAGTGAGTGCATACCATTTGTGTTCTTTTGTGATTGGGTTCTTCACTCAGGATGATATTCTCCAGATTCATCTATTTACCTAAGAATTTCATAAATTCATTGTTTTTAATAGCTGAGTGGTACTCCATTATGTAAATGTACCACATTTTCTGTATCCATTCCTTTGTTGAAGGACATCTGGGTTCTTTCCAGCTTCTGGCTATTATAAATAAGGCTACTATGAACATAGTGGAGCATGTGTCCTTATTACATGTTGGAGCATCTTCTGGATATATGCCCAAGAGTGGTATAGCTGGGTCCTCTTGTAGTACTATATCCAATTTCCAGAGGAACCACCAAACTGATTTCCAAAGTGGTTGTACCAGCTTGCAATCCCACCAGCAATGAAGGAGTGTTCCTCTTTCTCCACAACCTTGCCAGCATCTGCTGTTACCTGAATTTTTGATCTTAGCCATTCTGACTGGTGTGAGGTGGAATCTCACAGTTTTTGATTTGTATTTCCCTGATGACTAAGGATGTTGAACATTTCTTTAGGTGCTTCTCAGCCATTTGGTATTTGTCAGTTGAGAATTCTTTGTTTAGCTCTGTATCCCATTTTTTAGCCTCATAAAATTGCAAAGCTTTTGTAAGGCAAAGGACACTGTCAATAGGACAAAATGGCATTATATTTTATACCTCATAGTTTTAGTGCTGGAGGAAACCAGAAGAGGGCACTAGGAATCTCCTGGATCTTAAGTTCCAAATCTAGTCACCTTGTGGTTATTTGAAATTTAGTCCCTGTCCTCAGAAGAGTAACCCGTGCTTTTAACTGCTGAACTGTCCAGCCCACGAGAAATAATTTTCAAATGATCAACAACCTTAGCAACTGGAGAAGTCTAAATAAAGACTACTTTAATGTAGTAATTTTACTCAGTAGGAATGACTAACTTCAAAAGAATAAATGACAGCATATGTTGATATAAATATTAGTAAAAGAGAAAACTTACACACTGATGGTGTCAGTGCAAACTAGTGCAGCCACCTTGCAAATCAGCATGGAGATTTCTCAAATAGCTAATAACAGATCTATCACATGATCTGGTTATTTTGTTGTTGGGCATATACCCAACAGACACTATATCTTACTTCAAAGATAACTGCTTATCCATGTGCCTTGCTGGCCATGAAATGGAAACAACCTTGAATTAATCTGGACATGTTTCATTTGACATACTTTTTCTCTTTTATGTTTTCTTTATCATGTTTAATGTTTGCACTTCTAGATGTTATGAATGATGTGTTATTTTCCCCCAAGATGTCCTTATGATATTAATCCTCTTTGATTCTGTAAATACATATTGAGAAATGATCTTCTATCAAGCAAATCACTAAGCAGTGAAGGTATTTAGATGAATGAGTAATGGTTATTTCTTGGGAAATGTTCATATCTGACTACAAGAGGTAGCAATTAAAGCAATTAATTAAAATGATCCATCCAACTGTTGAAATAAAGACCCCCAAGTGTAGGAAAATAGAGAGTTATTTCTTTCAGAAGTAGCAATGAAATTTATTGAATAGATGTGTATTGACAGTTAAGTAAGAGTTCACTAGATTCAAAGATGCCTTTTTTACCATGTAGCTTTCATAGCTTCTAGATGTGAGCATCTAAAGTGGCAACCTCTGTGGTGGTAAAATCCTGTGAGTGAGGAAATGAAAACTGGAATGCTGATTGTAAGAGTCAGCACAAACAATTTAAGTCTTCAGTACATGCCGACACACTGAGAGGCGTGGGCTTCATCTCGAAGGCAACAGGAAGTATTGGATATCTATGAAACCAATGAAAATACTTTGAATAGAAGACATATAAACTCAGATAGATGAAAGGCTCCACTTTCTGTCCACTGTGTATCTCTCATATTAGATTTGACATAGAGGGCTAGATTCACCAGAGTGTGAGGATTTTCAGCACCTGTGCCAGACTGAGATTTCCCATCTTCTCAGCTTTGAAAATTGTGCTACTTCAGGATAAGCCTGAAGAAAAGAAGGAAAGAGAGAATGTAGAAAGGAGGAAGGGGTGGGTAGGCCTAATTTCAAAAGCAAACATAGGCTCTGGACCTTGGCTGCCTATATCCACTCTGCTATGTGACTTGTTAGGTACACAAATTTAACAGTCTAATGTGTCTGAGTCTCATTTTTCTTGCCTATAAAATGGAAATCAGAGTATAATCCTCTTCATGAATGAGTTAGTTACTAAAACTACCTGAACATTGCATGGTATAGAATGAAAATAAGTGCTTGGTACAATTTTTTTTGCTCTAGCATCTCAACTTACTAAGGATGACAAAAGGCCAAGTTATTGTGGTTCAACTTAGCAAGCCTCTTGACAGAGAACCAAGGGCTAAGAAGTAATATTATTTTTCTGAGGCCATTGTTTAATGGGCTACCTCCTGCTGTCCTGCAAAGGAGCACATACTGCACTTAGGATAGACTGAAAAGACTTAATGTACTCTACTAATTAACCTCACAACTACCAGTGATAGACATATGCACTTATAATTCTCTGTTACTCCGTCTTTAGAAGAGGAATGTTACTTAAATCTGGCAAGTCACTTGCAGATGTTCACACACATGTACAGTGTTATAAGGACTCTAACTGAGTTAGTCTGATGGTCAGCTCATTATTTTCTTCATGACTATTTGTTTCCAAGAAAATCAAACTGGTCACCCTTTAAGTTTTTATATCTTTTGTGGGTAAATATAACTTATCAGAGCTTCCACATACACATATGGGCAGTGTTTTAAACTGCAATATGTGCTTCATATGCTTGCATGACTATGTCTTCTAAATTACTACATACTTCATGTCTTATTAGGTCCCCTTATCTTCATTCTATCATCTCTATCTCATACTCTTCCTTGTCCTCCTTTTCTTTCTCCCCCTCCTTCTCTCCCTCCTCATCTCCCTATGCTCCCTCTCTTCATCTTCCCTGTCTCCTCCTTACTTCTTCTTGTTCTCTCCTTGATTCTATTTACAATTTGTCAACTTAAAGAAATTTTTGGTGAGATATCTCATCTCATCGTGTAATCTAGGCATGGGTTGAATTCATTACTCTCTTCCTTCAGCCTGGGTCTGTTTGGATTGTGCCAGTATCCCCAGATATCATTGCCTTCTCATATGTTGTAAAATGAAGGACTGAAGGCACAGGGGTTTCTGTACTTCACATTGCTCTAATTTGAACTTCTTAAGTATAAAGACTTTCATGGTCTTTCGAATAAGGTTTTATACATTTATAAGTGTGGCAACTCTGCTTCATGGTATTTTTTTTTGGTAGTCTAATAGTTATACCTTGTTGCCTTCCAGTAGCTCTTGACTTCAAAATAGAAAGATATGAGTATAAGCATGAATGTGTACAAGAGAAGCAAATTATAAATAAAAGTGAACAAGACATTCCTTGAGTTAAACTCAGCAAGACTACCATAAGAGTCAGTCATATAAGGGTCAAAAGCTCATCTCTGGTATATGAACATATGGGATCCAATAAATCTGATGGACCCAACAGTGTGGGATAGTCCATTTTCATCATCTGTGATTATTAAGCACTTTATGTCAATAGTGTCAAGGTCTACATAATGTGATTGGTGGTTGTGGGAATGTGAATGCTTTAAGCAATGCCCTTTGACTATCTGCTAGTCAATGCCATATACTTCAATTTTCTAAAGTACTATAGAATTCACCTTTTATGACATGCAATAAAGAGAAGAGAAAGAAAATCATTTGAGCTTTAGAACAAAGCTCTGATTAGATTAAGGACATCACAGTGAATGTCTGACTCTCATTCCTCCCCCTCATCAGTCACAGCTATTCTGGATAGATGAATCAATAAGACATGGAATTGTACAGCATACACACACAGGCTGTCTACACATACCTAACTATATGCTTTATGTCATGATTCTAAATCAAATTTTTAATTTTGTAAAGGTATTACTGTCTGGTAATATACATATTTGACTCTTAAAACCTAAGTATAGAAAATATTAGAGAACAATCTATATTTAAGGGATTTTACTTTATTCAAAGTTAAAGGCAAAATAATTTCAATGTGTATTATAGTTAAATTTTACTTATTTTCCAGTGAAATATTGATAAATGTTTATGAATAGAATCTCATTCATTCATGTGTGCAGATTAATGTCTTCATGTACTATCTATTTATTCACTGATATGTGAATGTCCAGCACTGATTCCACTTTATCCAAAAACTGCTAATTGACAACTCAATTAGCATCATTCATAAATGAAAAACTTTCCTGACATTTCATGCAAAATTTTCAACTGAATGAATATATACTTGGTGAAGCATGTAATTGGAAATTCATATAGGTATACTCACTATTTATAAACAATTGTATTTTCAAAATAATTTCTGAGTTTAGAAGAAAATTGATTGCAGCAAGTTGCATAGAAAAAAATTGTTGAAAACTTATGTATATCTCTAAACATGAATTTTACTGTGCTATAAATCCAAGCAGAGAAATATCTAAGAAAAATGTAAGCAATAAAATAACTGAAGGACAGAAGATAATATTGGAATTAAAAAAGAAAGATAGCATTCTATGAGCAGTTTCTAGGAGATTTTTTGCAAGTTCATATGAGATATTTATTGATTCGGGAAATACTTTTAAGGACCTATTGAATAGCAAATGCCTTTTGGGGATATTTGCAATGTATCAGATAAAACTGGAAAACAAACTCACAGCTTCATAATTTTTTTAACAATGTATAATGTGGTAAGGAGTCACAAATAATAGGAATGATAAATAAGGTAGTCACCTATCATGGTGGAGTGTTATAAGTGCTAGCTATAATAAAATTAGAGAGGTCACAGAGTTTTCTGAGGCAGAGCTGGAGCAGGATTGAGTAATAACTGTCAGTAGGGTCATTTCAGTCAACCCCTGTGGCAACTGCCTTGGAAAAATGTATCATGGTAAATTTGGCAAGAACCATGCTTCAAAGACAGGCTCTAGAAGGAAACAAACTTCACCGAGTCTCTGAGCTTATTAATAGTAAGCTAGTACTGAATAAGCTTATGTCTTAGTTCATTTTATTTAAAAGTTCCAATTGCACTGACACCCATAGAACTAAGATAACCTCAAGAATCAAGACATCATAGTGGCCACAAAGCTGGAAAACCAAGTAGAGCAGGTAGGGGAAAGAATTAAAGTGAAGGCCAAGGCACCGAGTCTTTTCTATGTGTTAGGTGTGATAAGGTATTGGAAAGAGGGCTTATGATATGCATTGTGTTTGAAAAGAATAATTCTGGATATTAATATTTTCATGAGCTATATAGGCCAAGGCAGAATCAGCAAATGCAGTAAGAGGTCATTGCAGTATTCCTGCTGAGAAATGAGAGCTAGTTTGATGGGAATAAGACAAGTAATCAGCCTCTGGGTGTATTTTGAGGGTAAAGCATTGCGTGATGGATGGAAAACAAAATGTGATTGAAATAGACAAACAAGTTTTACACTGATTTTTATTTAATCCTAAGAAGGCTCCCTAAGAACAGGCATCCATTTCATAGCATGTTAGCTTTGAATGGCTGTCATACATCCAGCTACAGGCCTTGACTTGTTAGTTGGATATGTATGGGTTTGGAGTTTGAGAAAGAAATATGGGCCAAAACTATAAAATAGTCTATCATTGCTATGAAAATAAACATATGTTCAGAATTATAACTACCAAGAGAGTGAGGGCAGGTAGATACAATAGACAAGTGACTGAATTCTGAAATGGTCTATATAGTCTTAGGAATATGGAGACAAGAATGAAGACTGAGAAAGAACAAACAAATAAACAAAGGAATCATTTTTTTTTTTTTTATGAAAGCCTGCTAGCCTCATGAAGATGAGCAGAAAAACATTCAACCATTGGTTTCCCTAACAAACACATCTTGGGTGATCTTATTTAAGTAGTCCCAATCACATGGTGTGGTAGTCCACTTGACATCATTCAAATAGCAGAAAATTGACAAGGAACTATGCAGATGACTTATGTAGAGAATTTAGGCGTATAGAAGTTGAAGGTGGATTTCTCAGGGTGGTTTGCTCACCTGCTTACTTGACAATGAATGAAATACATTTGTCAATGAGAACATCTTAGTATACAAAAGGGAAATATCATGAGAGGTCTTCTTGAGAAGTGGAAGACAGAGTGCAACATGGGTGTATGTGTGTGAATGGCTGTCATCAGGGATAGCCTGGAATTCTTAGTCATATCATATAAGTGCAGATTAATCAGTTCTCTATGATTTTTCTCTATCTATAGTCAACTGCTGAGTTCAAGTGTAAATTTAGACAAAGATATCACCAAGTGAATCCATTGAGAGGGTTAATATATTCCACTTGTATGCAGATGAGTGTTTAGCATGTTGACGGTGGAATTTATACTATGTAAAAACTAAATATAACTGTTCAAATAAGGAAGAGAAGAAAAGTTTCCAGCATAAGAAATTGGAAGTTCTGTGAGTTTAAATCACTATAGTCAAGGAATGAGTAGAGAGATTAAGCTAAAAATTAGGACATGATGATCACAGATTAAGATGCATACTCTCAAAGATTCAGAGATATTGCATTTAAAAAAAAATAAGACTTGTGAAGACTCAAGCAGACTGTAGTTACGGTGATGTAAAGGAGAAAATCATTTGAAGATAGGATTATGGTCATAGAAACATCCTGTCAGAATTTTAGGAAGATTACTTATACATATTTATATAAACTATCCTAGAACTCAGAGTGGTACTGGAGACTAACACTGAACCAGGGATGCTGGTGAGGAGGATGCACAGTAGTTGTGATATGTCACTGTTCAAGGGATATATGAAAGATATCTAATCACCCCACATAGGGAACCAACAATAGACCAAAGTAACATTTACATTGAGGTTTAACCTGGCAAATCAATGAGGGTGTCAGAGTTCCAGAAGCATACCTGACTCTAAAGTAATAGCATCACTAAGAAGCCAATCCTCCCCCCCCATAGGTGACAACTCACAAAACCTACATCCTGGAGTTCTCTTCAGGACTATCAGGTACCTTCACAGGTTGACAATTCTGCACACAGTTTAATCTGTGACAGTCTCCCTTTCAGAATGTATTGTTGGTAAAACCTTGGAGAGGGGCTTTGCAAATTTTGTAAGACTCAACATTTAAGGACCTGTGACTTTTGTTTACTTCTTGAATATCATGTGCTACCCTCTTCTCTAGAGGAGGGATTTTAATACAGAGAACAAGTGTGCAGTTTTCAAAGGAGTAGTCATTGTATTAAGTTATTTTTGCATGACTATGCACAAAATATCCAAGAACAAGGTAAAGGAAGAAACTACTTACTTGGTTTACTGTTTCAGAGGGTTCAGCAGTCTAAAGAGCAATTCATGTCCTATGGGCCCAGTAAGCATAGAAATGAGAAAAGCAAAGCATTCAGCTAGCAATTTTGCTTTTCTCTTTTGTTCCTCCTACATTCTACCCCACAGCAAAGTGTAGCCCCATTCATTTAATCCTCTCTAGAAACCCACTCATGGCACAGACATAGGTGCTCCTCACCAATCTCCTAACATATTGTGAATCGCTTAAAGTTGACAATGAAGATTAACTATCATATCATTAATTATCATATGAACAAGTGTGCAGTAATTAGCTCTCTGGAGAATCGAATTTAATAATCTAATGTGTAGTGTCTTCTTCATTCAATGATATAAATTTCACAGTGAATAATATCTGATTACTTACAAGCACAGAGCTAAAAGAAATGTGTATGTTCCATTTTCATATAGGTGAAGGCTGCCTCTAGCAAGCACTGCTGAATGGTGGACAATGATGACTATGGAGAGAAAAATCCCAGCTCCCATTCCATAACATGAAATCTATGTGAAAGCAATGCAATCTATTTGATAATACTATGTGGGAAGGCAGGATCTTGAGATTGAGGAAATTTTCTGTAAAAGAAAAGATGATGATCTGGACATACTGCTGGACACTTGTAATCCAGAAGCTCCAGAGGCAGAGGATGGCAGATATTTGTGAGTTCAATGGCTGGCTGACTTACACAGAGAGTTTCAGTTTAGTCAAGGCTACATAGTGAGTACTTTGTGTCAAATAAAACAAACAAATAACCAAAAACATTCAGGTATTCTTTTCCACAATTAAAAGGAGGAAGAATAGAAGGAGGAGAAAGAGGAAGAGAAGGAGAAGGAGGAGGAAGAGGAGGAGAAGAAGGAGGAGGAAGAGGAGGAGGAAGAGGAGGAGGAGGAGGAAGA
>NW_022196904.1:84037264-84065278 GCF_008632895.1 Mastomys coucha
GGAGGAGGAGGAGAAGGAAGAGGAGGAGGAGGAGGAGGAGGAGGAGGAGGATTTAGAAGCTTTGACTGATGATAGATCTTGAATTTCAGAGAGTTATATGGAAATATTTGAAAGTCAGAAAGGGGGTATCAAAGTTTATCCTTTTTATGAGGATAAGGATAAGTTACAATTTGGTTTCTGTTGCTGTGATAAACACAATAAAGAAAAACAACTAGCTCCCAGGGACTAAACCACCAACCAAAACATACACATGGTGGGACTAATGACTCTAGCTGCATATGTAGCAGAGGATGTCCAAGTTGGTTATCAATGGGAGGAGAGGCCCTTGGCCCTGTGAAGGTTCTAAGCCCCAGTGTAGGGGAATACCAGGGCCAGAAAGTGGGAGAGGGTGGGTTGGTGAGTAGGGGGAGAGGGGAGGGAACAGGGTTTTGTTGTTGTTTTTGTTGTTGTTCTTTTTGGTTTTGTTTTATTTTATCTTATTTATTTCTTTTTTTTCGGAGAGGAAACTGGGAAAGGAGATATCATATGACACGTAAATAAAGAAAATATCTAATAAAAAAAAGAAAAACAACTTTATAAGTAAAGGCTTTATTTGGCTACAAATTACGCACAAATTACATTAAAGGAAACAAAATCAAGAGCTAGAGCTAGGAACGTGACGGCTGGAACGGAAGTAGAGATCATAGAGAAATGCTATTGACTTGCATGCTCTCTCTGGCTTGCTCAACTACTTTTTTTACACAGCTTAGACCCACTTGCCTAACAATGTCACCACTCACAGTGGGCTAAATGCCCCCAGAAACATGGTCCCCGACACAATAATGAAGGATATCCTCATTTCAAGTTCCTTCTCCCCAGATGACTCTAGGTTTCACAACTTCAAAGAAACGTGACAGGATTTTATAGATAATAGTTGAGGAGTGCCTGGGGTTTCTCAGAACCGCATGAGAATAAGAATTTTGATAAACCCTATCTGTAGCACCAGAGAATCTGTGTTACTGAATGGAGAAATGTCGGTGGTTATGTTCTTTCCTGAGCCTTGTCATGGATGAGGATGAGGGTACCTTCACATCTCTATGGATAGAGCTAAGCTGAGAGGGCTACTTACTAGCATGCTTTCTCTGGATTGCTCAGGTACCTTTATTACATAGCCTAGACCCACTTACCTAAGAATGTTACCACCCACAGGGGGCTGTCCCTTACATGGATTAGTCTGGACTGTGTATCTCACCATTTTCTGTGGACATCTCCATGTTGAATGTTTCACTGTCTTATATGATCCATGCTTTATGTGATTTTAACACTACTTCAAATCAGCTTTGTTAAAATGTAAACTCCAAAATGTAAACTCCATCAGAAAGCTCATCTTGGGTTGGGGGATGGCTCAGTAACCAAAGTTCTTGCATTCATAAGGACAAGAGTGTGGATTGCAAAATCTTTCATAAAAGCTGAGAGAAAAATAGATGTAGTACCCACTTGTAGTCCTAACACTTCAGAGGAGAAGCTGAAATAGGGAACCACAGGATACTGGCTAAGCCAGAATTACTTAGTTCCTGTGTTAAACAAGATAATCTGCCCTAATAAATGAGATGGAGACTGATCCAGGCAAACAGCTGACATTAACTTCCAACCTATACACTCAAACATATGCATTTACACACACACAAACATGTGTATACAAATATATACACTGCATGTGTGTGTGTGTGTGTGTGTGTGTGTGTGAAGATTGGAAGGAAAGAAGGAAGGAAGGAAAGAAGAAAGAAAGCTTATCTCAGAGTTTTATAAAATAATTAAAATCATTGAGGCCAAAATGGTCCTTTTTTCCAAATGTGCATCTATATGTTATACCCAGTGGTTCTCAGCCTTATTAATGGTGTAAGCTTTTAACAGAATTTCTAATGTTGTAGTCACTCCCTAACCATTGAATTATTTTTGTTGTTACTTCATAACTGTAATTTTGGTACTTTAATGAATAATAATGTAAATGTTTTCCAATTGTCTTAGGTGACCCCTGCAAATCACTTGGTTACATACAGCCATAAAGCAAACCTAGAATATTGTAGTCCTAAAAACAAGTTTGTTAAAGTGAATCATTGACAGGAAGATATAACTGGACTAAAATAATGTCTCAGTATTCAGGAACACTTGATATTCCATAGAATCCAAATTTAGTTCCTAATACCCACATTAGATAGTACAAAGCTGGCTGTCATTCCAGCTCTAAAAAATCCAATGTCCTCTTCTGGCCTCTGAAAGCATGCACAGATATGCATAATAAATAAAAGTATAAAATATATATTTAAAATATCTTATTTGTTAGGAGCCTGCTAGCCATATAATACAATATAAGGTATCTTATAAAGCTCATAAACACAATCTTCATAACAATTTTTAAACTATTTTATAGGGGAACAAATGAAACTTCAGAGAGTTCCATGACTTTGCCAAGGTCAGAAGTTTAGCATCAGTACTATTGTGTTTCTGACTTCAGAAACAATGCATTTAGCTGTTTTTCAAAGGCTCATTTCTTGAGAGATGTAAATGGGTCCATATGTAAGAAAAAATAAGAGCTTTGACAATTTTCAGAATTATAATGACTTCAACAGATCTGGCCACACTCTGAGATTCGGGCTTAGTATTTGTAATCCTAACGGCACCTGAACTGACAAGTTTAGATGGAAGAGGCACTGTCAAACTGATAGGGCCTGCCAGCTGCTTGCCATACATCTGGTTAGGAAGCAATCTGATAAATCAACCTAAAGATAAGCCAGATGTTAGCTTAAATCAAAGAGAGTGACAGGCACTTAGCAGTCAGAAAGAATAAGATGTTGATATCCAAATGCTAACACATTGGTAGAAAAAAAAATTCATTTCATTGTATGATTTTTTTATAAGCCTAGAATAGAAAATTACCTCAAGCCAGTTTTCTGGTATACTTCTCTGCTGTATGCTAAGGGCTATACCAAAGATTATTTCTTATTGCAAAAAAAAATATTTTTGTCTTCATATTAAGATCTTATAATGGATGAATAAACATGATATAAATAAATAATACAAGAGAACACCAGGACTGTGAGGTCACAGGAATCCCATCTGTAATCACATCAGATTGGAAACAGGTGATGAGAATCCTGATGTCTAAAGAATGCCAGCAAACAGTAGTGAGGTTCACCTAGGCCTTCAAAGCACATGCCATCCACCTTAGCCACTTCTCTACTGCTGGGAAGATACATCTGACAAAGGAATTTAATTGTGGGCTTGCATACAGTTTTAGAGGTCTGGTCTGTTGTCATTGTGACAGTAGTTTAGATTTTGGTACAGTACTGGAGATCTTAGACCTAAACCTGGAGCATAAGATAGGGAGAACGAGACTAGGCCCTGAATGGGCTTTTGAAACTCCAAAACCCACTCCTATTGACACACCTTCTCCACCATGGGCAAATGTCTTAATCCTTCCAACACACTCTAACAACAAGGGACCGAATATTCAAGTGTATGAACCTATGGGGTTATTCTTATTCAAACCATTACACATCTAGAAATTGAAGAAACTGGAAACAGGCTTCCCTATAAAATGGATACTAGGAAAAGAGATACCTGGTAAGAAAGATGTAATGCACAGATACCTAGAAAGATATAGTGGGCTTTTCAACCTGTACTGAAAGAGTGGGCTTCAAAGTCAGTATACCTTTAACTGTCTACTGTCAGCATACTTATAGAGTATACTGACTCCACACAGCATACTTTGTGGAGATTACATATTACATATAAGGGGAAAGAATTTAGTTAGCCAAGAAAGATGCGCTCATACATACTATGAACTTTGTACAATGTAGGAAAGACTAAATAACAGATGTAAAATACACTTAGAGCACAAATTGATAGCTGCAAAGTATGCATTGTCTAAGAAGAATTCCAAAAACATACTGTCGTTTTGATTTGGGCTCACCAAGGAAGGATCCAAAAGCAACAATGGCTTATAGGTGGCCCAGGAGGTTGGGTAGAATTTGTCTTATTGAATTTAGGATTGATGTTTGCATAATATTTAGTCAATGATCTCAGCATTTGCATTTTATGATTTTATCATTAAAGATTGATGATAGCCAAAAAAGTAAAGATAGTATGGACACTGCACAAGCACAGACATTCACAAGAACTAAGTGGCAGAGGCATGCTGTTAGGATACAGCAGAATTTGTATTTAAATGGTCCATGGCTGTGCATCACAACTTTACAGAATACAAAGCCACGAGAAAGGGGATCACAGCAGAATGAAAATAAAACCTCTTTCCCCTGGCAACAAAGCCTCCTGCTTGTATAGATGTGTTGATGTACGGATGTGTATGAGTGTTCATTCTTTGCTGAGAAAAGCTCTGGAAGACAGTGCCACTCAGAAAATGTCCTCACTACCCATTGCTGTTATTACTGAGTAAGCATGGGAGAAAGATATGAAACAGGTTTATCTACACTGTCAATAACTAGGCATGGGAAAACTCCATAATAAGAAACAGATTCATCCAAGACTGTCAAAGGCCACATTTCATTAGTTAAGAAAGTCTCACTCTGTGGTCTTAGATGATTTAGGGAATTTCTAAACTGTGACATATACACCTTGTGACAGTTGTGATTGGCTCACTTCTTCCCAGCCTCCATTCCTTATTAGATAACTGTGTCCAGGCTATATTCTTAAAGTTGTTTGCGGATGAAAATGAGGGAGGGTGAAAAAAAAACCATAAACCAGTGCCTGCACTGTAGTCCTAGAATGACGGGAATTTCTAAAGTACAAATAACCTTCTAACAATCTCTATGACTCTATTAAAGGATGTGACTTGACCATGGCTGTGATGATGCTTTTTCTGTTCAACCATATAATGAAAAAAAAGTGAATGTTGTTTGGACAAAGAACTCTGAAACCAGCCTGGCATGTTCTGACCCTTGGTGCTAATAGAGAATCTCCTTTTCCATGAGCAAATGTATTTATAATGGGGGGGGTATAAATAAATAAATAATCAGCTAGTCTTCTTTTCCCATGATTTTATATCACCTGTAACTTGCTACACAGAGCTACACGGACAGGAAGTGTCCATAAACAAGCAAATAGTAATAAACTAAAATTGCTGTAGTTGCTTGTAGCAAATGGACTCAAAGTCATTCTTGAAAAATTTCTATCCATGGAAGAATGTGAGAAGCCCAAATTGTGTAGATATCCTTAGTTGTTGTGTGTTCATGGCTGTAATAGCAATGTCAAATTTGTTGGCTATTCCTTCTCATCCTCTTGATCCTAAATTCTTTCCCACACTCTTCTGTGAAGGTTTCCTGGGAATCTGGAATAGGAGGTGATACAGATGTACCATTTACAAACCTTTTTGCTCCTTTGTCACTTATTCTCAATACATTGATCAGATATTGGTCTGGGCATTACCTGTGACTCTCTTGCAAAATTGTGGGTTTGATGTCCCTGGCTGCAGTCTTCAATAGTCAATGGGTAAAGACATAAATATTTAGAAGGTAGTTTTATAACGTGTTCAGGGAGAGAAGCAATGGTATTGTGTGTCCACTTGGTCCCATGTCCTCCTCAGTTACAGGCTTTTGGATGAGTTTACATCACCAGGTATGTGTTTCCTCCTATAAAACATGCCTCAATCCAAACATAAGGTTAATCTCTGAATAATCAATAGGTCATTTTGTCTAGAAGTTAGGTATTGTTACAAACATGGTCTGCAGGTGGGTAAGACCCTTGACGGGTTATGAGCTTAGCACTCAGCCCAACTCCCCAGGCACTGTGAACACTAGCCAACAAGGAGGGAATTTTTCAGCTCAGTTTCATCTTGATCCTATAAAGACTTGGATGAGTCATCTGGTATCTTTATCAGTAAGATCTTACCCTGTCTCACCCTGGCAGCCAACCAATAGTTATGATTGTTAGATCCACATATTTAAGTGGTATTCCATGCTATCTATCCTCTAGATCCATGGTCCTCAACCTTTCTAGTGCTGTGACACTTTAATCTAGTTTCTCATGTTGTGGTGACCTCCAACCATACCATTATTTCCATTACTACCTCATAATTATAATTTTGCTACTATTATGAATCATAATGTGTTTTCCAATGTTCTTAGATGACCCTTGTGAAAAGGTTGTTTGAACCCCAGCACCAAAGGGAGAGTGACTCACATGTTGATAAGGAGTACTCTAGATCTTGTGTGACCATGATACTTGTGTCAAAACTTCAAAGATGAAAAGAAGAAGGCTGATCTACTGAAAATATTGTCAATAATGGTGCCTCTGGACAGATAAGACAATGTGTGTAAAAGGAAGACATAATGTGTTTAATGAGATGTTGCAAGACAACTCCCCCCTTTCTTACTGAGCTGTATTAAGAATCACTGAAATAAAGGAAGTTAGAAGACATGCCCCAGTATCTAGCACTTTGCAGCACTGAACAAAACTCTTCAGAACAAAGGCAAAAGCATGAAAAAAACTGCAAAAGAGTCTCATGAGATAGGCTAACCTTCTGTGAGGGGATAGCATAATTAGAGTTCTGTTAATGATATAAGTGTTCATTTTACCAAAGCACCTGATGAAGTCTCTTGTAAAAATTTAATTGCAGACTTAATTTCAATTGTCTTCTACATGGATTGAAAGGTGGCCTGAGGAGAGCAATATAGGAGAACTCATACCAGCAATATGCTAATTGAAGCAGGTTGTCTGAATGGAGGTCTACAATGATTTTTGACTCTGTTCATTACCCTGAAAATGTTTATGCCTGAATGATTTAGTAGGCAGTTTTGACCATGTAAAGTCACCAGCCCTATATTTGGGGTACTAACTAGAAAAGCTTCACTTGTCACCATCCATGTCTCATATTAACCCCACGTGAGTCAAGTTAATCATATTTACTCAAGCACAATAGATTTCTTTTTTATTAGATTTTTTTCTTCATTTACATATCATATGATTTCTCCTTTCCCAATTTCTCCTCCAAAAAACAAACAAATAAACAAACAAACAATCAAAACCAACAAGAACAAACCCCTGTTGCCTCCACCCTCCCCATGTTTGTCACTCCACCCTCTCCCACTTATTGGCCCTGGCATTTCCCCTACACTGGAGCACAGAACCTTCACAGGGCCAAAGGCCTCTCCTCCCATTGATGATTGACTTTGCAATTCTCTACTATACACATGCTGCCAGAACAATCAGTCCCACCATGTATAATCCTTGGTTGGTGGTTGAGTCCCTGGGAGCTCTGAGAGTACTAGTTAGTTCATATTGTTGTTCATCCTAAGGGACTGCAAACCCTTCAGCTCCTTTGGTCTTTTCTCTAACTCCTTCATTTGGGATCCTGTACTCAGTTCAATGGATGGCTGTGAGCCTTTACAACTGTATTAGTCAGGTACTGTCAGAGCCTCTCAGGAGATAGCTATATTAGGCTGGCTTGTCCTTACTTCAGTCTCTGCTCCATAGTTAGTCTCTGCAACTCCTTCCCTGGGTATTTTGTTCCCCCTTTTAAGAAGGGATGAAGTATCCACACTTTGGTCTTCCTTCTTCTTGGGTTTCTTGTGGTTTGTGGATTGTACTTCGTGTATTCTGATTTTCTGGGCTAATATCCACCTATCAGAGAGTGCATACCATGCATGTTCTTTTGTGATTGGGTTACCTCATTCAGGATGGTATTCTCCAGATCAATCCATTTCCCTAAGAATTTCATAAATTCATTGTTTTTAATCACTGAGTAGTACTCCATTGTGTAGATGTACCACATTTTCTGTATCCATTCCTCTGTTGAGAGACATCTGGGTTGTTTCCAGTTTCTGGCAATTATAAGTAAGGCTGCTATGAACATGGTGGAACATGTATCCTTATTACATGTTGGAGCACCTTCTGAGTATATGCCCAGAGTGGTATAGCTGGGTCCTCCTTTAGAACTATGTCCAGTTTCCGGAGGAACTGCCAAACTGATTTCCAGAGTGGTTGTACCAGTTTGCAATCCCACCAGCAATGAAGGAGTGTTCCTCTTTCTCCACAACCTCTCCAGCATCTGCTATGACCTGAGTTTTTTATCCTAGCCATTCTGAGTGGTGTGAGGTGGAATCTCAGAGTTGTTTTGATTTGCATTTCCCTGATGACTAAGGATGTTGAACATATCTTTAGGAAGCATATAGATTTCTAAGTTTCTGTCTTACAGTTTTCCAAGTCACATGTTTGTACAAATGTGAACAGAGAATTCTAGAAGTTGGATATTAGAGATTGATCTGTTTAGTTCAGTCATTGTATAGAGGGTTTCCCCAGAGTTCCAGAAAAAGTATGTTACATGTCCAACATTATATGGTTGAGATGAAGTTTGTACATAGTATAGACTGCTTGCCTGGCATTTGTGAACATTTACATTCCATCCCCAGCACCACAAACAAAAAAAGCATGATGTTTTAGTCCACCTGGGTTACTATAGCAAAATACCTTAGACTAGATCATTTAGAAGCAGCTGGAGTATTTCATTCTACCTACTGGAGTTAAAAACGTCCAAAAGGAAATGCCTAACAAACTTGAGGTTCAGTAAGTCCCGGCTTTCTCTGATTAAACAAAGTAAAAGATTCCAAGGTGCTTCTTTGTGCATGTTCTTAGGAGAATTGATCTTATGCATGAGTTTGCAACACACATGAAAATAACATACCATGTGCCCTAACACGAATGTCACACTGGATATTAACACCCAGTACATGGCTTTTGGAATACACAAGAAGATCATTTAGGTTAGGAAGACAGGTTCATCTCAGAATCTCAGTAATATGGCTGATTTATAAGTTCCATGAGCAGAATGTTCTTACTATGGCGTAGGGCTGTTAAATATTTTAGAATGAAATAGCACAGAGGGCCTCAAGAACAGAAAATCATAAGGTAAGTGCAATAAAATTATCTTGAGGAGCATATATTTAAATCATCCTCATCTATATCCTTACAACATTTAACAACCACTGACTTGCAGATATATTTCCCAGCAAATCATGGTTACTTATTTATTAGCTGTTCCTTCCATTCTGTCCACGTTAATTTGCATGTGTCTCTTCAGATCCAATGTCTCCTTCGTATATGTTACCATAGTCCCAAGAAAGTCATATATGTTTTAACTTTATCATTTGATGTTTGGTTTTGCTCAGCTAATGCATGGCATTGACAAGACCTAACAGAAGCGAAAGATGAGGAGGTGAGATCACTATGGTTACCTTCCTCTCTTGCTGATTGAGGATCATGTAGCCTTCCATGAATGGTTAAACGTTTCCAGAGTGTGGATACTGTCTTCTTGGTGCAGTGTATCTTATGCAGTGTATCACAGCCTCTTTATGTAGTTTACACTCTTGAGGTTCAGGTGTCTTGGTACCCTGCTCTGTCCATAGTTGGATTCCTTTAAATGAATACATATTCTGTGTGTAAATTCTCCCTAAATCACATAATTTGGATATGCCACGTTCTTGGTGCCAAGATCTCAATGGCACAAGTAGATACTCACAGAAGACACACCTCCTTGTGGTAATGTGGCAAGTGACTTAAAAGATCTGTGAGCAAATAATTTTGTTTTCTACACATTTCCATTTAATTTAGAGTAAGTATAATTTCCCTTGTGTTTCCTTTTAGTTCTTTCTGCATGCAAAACTTTTATAACTATTTCCTGATTCAAATTTATATATTCAATTAAATTAATCTACATTTTGTCCAAATAGCATGAGTCCTGTGTTACACCTGGGAACTTTTCCTTTCATCAGATCATATCATACATAGCATAAGGAGAAGTTTGTAGCAGCTTGGTGGATAATTTTGCACACAGGAGAGTAGAATGATGTTAAGAGGAGCCTAGGCTTTTAGTACACGACACCTGCTATATGAATGTATTGAGCAAACATATTAAATATTTTTATTCACTCTATGTGTTTCCTCTTATGATTTTGTGTGCAAATATAAACTGTCAACTTAAGGATAATATTTATTTTGTCTTCAAGTTAATATAATAGTACTAACACTCTTTAATAAGCAGGAAATTAATGTTCATGTCTTAGTTAAGGATACATACAGCAGGGCGTTGGTGGCACATGCTTTTAATCCCAGCACTTGGGAGGCAGAGGCACGCAGATTTCTGAGTTTGAGGCCAGCCTGGTCTACAGAGTGAGTTCCAGGATAGCCAGAGCCACACAGAGAAACCCTGTCTTGAAAAAAAGAAAAGAAAAAGAAAAAGAAAAGGATACATACAGGATACATACATATATATCGTACTAACGGGTATATATACATACGTATAGATATAGATATATCAGTGTGTATACATAATAAATACAAATATATATTAATATATTCACATATTATATACAAAGATATAGAGGAAAATACATCCATCAGTATTTGAAATAAATGTTATAGTCCCTATTATCTGAATATTTCTTTTTCTGCAAAAGATAGTTCAATTTCTTAAAACTAACTTCCAAGAAATTGGCATTAAGAGCTAGTCTTTAGGGAACGTAATGATTTCATGAATGAATGAATGGAATTAGTATCTCTAGCTAAACCTCTTTTTAAAACAAAGAAACAGAAAAAAAAAACCACACAAACAATGGACCAACAGCCCTTCCTACCATAAAATGAAGCTAGAGAAAAGCACAGCCGTTGAGGTTGAGAATGAGCACTTTGAAGACATAAATCAACTGGAGTTTCATTTAGAACTTTCAGGATCCAGGACTGTTTATAGTATTTAAAAATTACCCACTCAATATGTGTTATAATAACTGCATAGAGAAAATAACTAAAAATAAAAAAGTTGTTTTCTGTAAATTAAAAACCCAAAAGTTTTAAAGAATTCCCTATCCTGCACCATAAATAGCAGTATGAAATTACATTTGTGACTATATATATACTTAGCCTATTTTTAGGTTAATTTTTGCCATCTGCTTTTGCCACATGTATATTTTTCTCAAAAAATGTCCAAGAAAACACATAAATTAGGAAAAACATTATTTGTGGCTAGTCTTCTTAAGATGACACAGTGTTTGGTGTTCCGTTTTTTGTGAGTAGGAATCCAACTTTGCCATCCAGTCACACAGCCAACAAAATTAGGCATGAATTAGCATTAATCTTTATTGGAAAACAGAAACCATTGACGTTTATGTAAACTGGGATTCAAGGTACTTTTACTTAGAATATCGAACCAGCTAAACTAAAGAAGAACTACTCTGTTCATAGCTCAAGGACTCACAAACTTGCCTGTTGTTTCCTCTTTAAACTCTCAACACTTATATTACTTCTGACTCTGAGATAAATTGTTTTATAGGAGGAAAAACTTAAGGCCTTTTATTTTTTAATCTAACTTTGTTTTTTATAAAAAAGAAACTGCAATAAAATGCCACAGAAGAGAAAAAAATCACAGAAGAGTAAAAAAGCAAACTGACAAATAATTTAGAACTCTATTTATATAATGTCCATAACTACAAAATACAGCGTTAGGTGGCAGGGGAGGTGGAAAAGCAGAATAATTCTTCAGAAATTAGCTAGTGTGGCTGTTTGAAACACAGATGGTTACTTGGCATGAGTATGCCATCCAGTTCTAGAATTAAGTCTTGAGGGAGTTTCATACCTGCCTCCATTTTTCTCCATGGTTTTGCTTAACAGTTATAATTTCATTATTTTTATAAGTTAATTAATTTTTAATTTAATACAATATATAATATTATATATAATATATATAATATATATAATTTCATACAATATTGGATAGGTAATGATATATGTAATTTCATACAATATGTAATATATATATATACATATGTATGTGTGTGTGTATATGTGTATATATGTACACACACATATATATATACACTATATATATATATAAATAGTATATATGCATATATACTATTTATATAAACTTTAGTCACACTGATCTCCCTAGCTCACATTCCACATTAGTGTCATCTCTCCTATTCAACAAGTACTTAGTCCACTAACATTCATTTGATTTTGTTTCCTTTGGTGTTACTGTATGGTACATTGGGTTTAACCTAGACATAGTAGGCATGGGTGTGAAGCTATCTAGAGCATTAACAAGTCTCCAGTGGTGATATCACCAATCACAATGATGTTTCCTAGCAGCCTAAAACCAGCACTACTTTCCCTGAAGGAGGCATGGTCCCATAAGTCTCTACCACACTTATGACTGACTGTTTATTGGCTTAGTCTTAGGCAGACCCTAAGCAGGCAATTACAGTTGAAGTAAGCTCATCAGTGCCCTCCTTTTATTTTTTTTTAAAAAAAAATGAAGTCATTTAATGACTATGTGAGGATATATGCTTATATAAGCACAAGTATGCCATGGAGGTTAGAGGACAATTTTTAGAGTAATTTTCTTCTTCTACCATGAAGGTCCCTGGCACTGAACTCATGTCATCAGGATTGGCAGCCATCAACAATACCCTGAAACATGTTGCTGGCCCATGGCCCCATTCTCAGTAAAGAAAATGAAACAAGTGATCCTTCCTAGAATAGCATATAAACTGAGATGAATTAATATCATAAAGCAAATTACAGAGTTCCAAATATGGTAAACACTTATTTAATAATAGTTATTTTCACTCCTGCCAGTATCCAAATTTCCGTAATGATCTAATGCTGAGTATTTGCTGTACTGACTGTTTTAGTGTGTCAACTTGACACGAGCTAGCGTTATCACAGACAAAGAAGCCTCTTTTGAGGAAATGCTTCCATGAGATCCAGCTGTAAGTCATTTTCTCTCCTAGTGACCAAGGGTAGAAGGGCCCATTGTGGGTGGTGCCATCCCTGGGCTGGTAGTCCTGGGTTCCATAAGAAAGCAAGCTGAGCAAGCCAGGGGAAGCAATCTAGTAAACAACATCCCTCCATGGCCTCTGCATCAGCTCCTGCCTCCAGGTCCCTGCCCTCTGTGAGTTCCATCTTGACTTCCTTTAGTTATGAACAGTAATGTGGAAGTGTAAGCAGAATAAACCCTACTTTCTCCAACTTGCTTTTAGGTCATGATGTTTTGTGCAGGGATGGAAACCCTGACTAAGACATTTTTTCCAAACTCAATACCTTGAATTAAGGATGTTATGCATTATTCTATTAAATCCTCAAGTCAGGACTTCAGCCAGAGGAAGCATGGTTCAATAGTAGTACTGCTTCGTGGCAGAACATTCAACAATAGTCTTCTATCTGCCACTTTGTTGTGTGACTTGGAAAACTGCTTAACATATTTAATTGTGGTAAGAAGATCTTGGAAATCTGAAATAATGATAGTAAATCTATGGTTGTTACATACAAATTCAAATGTTTATGATATTTACATGTATGTATATATGTGTTCAGTGTATATTTATGTGTGTGTAGTTACCATGAGGAGTACAGTTTAGGTTGTACTTATATTTTTTAATTTATTTTTTATTAAATATTTTCTTTATTTATATGTCATATGATATCTCCTTTCCCATTTTCCCCTCTGAAAAAAAGAAAAAATAAAATAATAAAACAAAAACAAAAACAAAAATAGCCCTGTTCCCTCTCCTCTTCCCCCCACCCCCCGGCTCACCAACCCACCCTTTCCCTCTTTCTGGCTGTGGCATTCCCCTACACTGGGTCATAAAACCTTCACAGGGCCAAGGGCCTCTCCTTCTATTGATGACCAACTTGGCCATTTTCTGCTAGATATGCTGCTGGAGCCATTAGTACCACCATGTGTAATCTTTGGTTGGTGGTTTAGTCCTTGAGACCTCTAAGTACTACTAGTTAGTTCATATTGTTGTTTGTAGTAAGGGGCTGCAAACCCTTCACCTCCTTCAGTCCTTTCTCTAGCTCCTTCATTGGGGACCCTGTACTCAGTCCAATGGATGACTATGAGCCTCTAGTTCTGTATTAGTCGGGTACTGTCTGTCAGATCCTCTCAGGAGACAGCTATATCAGGCTCCTGTCATCCAGTACTTGCTGGCATTCACAGTAGTGTCTGGATTTGATGATTAAATATGGGAAGGATTCCTAGATGGAGCAGTATCTGGATTGTCCTTTCTTCAGTCTCTGCTCCATAGTTAGTCTCTGCAACTCCTTCCATAGGTATTTTGTTCCCCCTTTTAAGAAGGGATGAAGTATCCACACTTTGGTCTTCCTTCTTCTTGAGTTTCTTGTGGTTTGTGAATTGTACTTCGTGTATTCTGATTTTCTTGGCTAATATCCACCTATCAGAGAGTGCATACCATGCATGTTCCTTTGTGATTGGGTTACCTCATTCAGGATGATATTCTTTAGATCAATCCATTTCCCTAAGAATTTCATAAATTCATTGTTTTTAATCACTGAGTAATACTCCATTGTGTAGATGTACCACACTTTCTGTATCCATTCCTCTGTTGAGGGAAATCTGGGTTGTTTCAAATTTGTGGCTATTAAAAATAACACTGCTATGAACATAGTGGAGCATGTGTCCTTATTACATGTTGGAGCATCTTCTGGATATATGCCCAGGAATGGTATAGCTGGGTCCTCTGGTAGAACTATGTCCAGTTTCCAGAGGAACCGCCAACCTGATTTCCAGAGTGGTTGACCAGCTTGCAATCTGACCAGCAATGAAGGAGTGTTCCTCTTTCTCCACAACCTCTCCAGCATCTGCTATGACCTGAGTTTTTTATCCTAGCCATTCTGACTGGTGTGAGGTGGAATCTCAGAGTTGTTTTCATTTGCATTTCCCTGATGACTAAGGATGTTAAGCATTTCTTTAGGTGCTTCTCAGCCATTCATTATTTGTCGGTTGAGAATTCTTTGTTTAGCTCTGTACCCCATTTTTAATAGGGTTATTTGTTTCTCTGGAGTCTAACTTCTGAGTTCTTTGTATATATTGAATATTAGCCCTCTATCAGATATAGGGTTGGTAAAGATCTTTTCCCAATTTTTGGTTGTCGTTTTTGTCCTATTGACAGTGTCTTTTGCCTTACAGAAGCTTTGTAATTTTATGAGGTCCCATTTGTCAATTCTTGATCTTAGAGCATAAACTATTGGCGTTCTGTTTAGGAAATTTTCCTCTGTGCCCATGTGCTCAAGGCTCTTTCCCATTTTCTTTTCTATTAGTTTCAGTGTATCTGGTTTTATGTGGAGGTTCTTGGCCCACTTGGGCTTGAGCTTTGTATAAGGAAATAGGAATGTATCATTTTGCATTTTTCTTCACCAGTTGAGCCAGCACCATTTGTTGAATATGCTGTCTTTTTTCCACTGGATTGTTTTACGTTGTACTTTTATTAATGTCAGGACCTTATTTAATTATAACTGTAGGATAATAAGGCTCAGAAAATTTATGACATATATTTATATAATAGCTGTAGATCCAGAATTCAGTGTCAACATCATATAGCTTTTACTATCTTTGTTTGCTCCTATGATAGTTAATAGTAATTGGAAATTTGATTGAAATGTAGAGTTACCTAAGAATGTGCCTCTGAACATACTTGTAAGGGATTATCTTCATTGTATTAACTGAGACAGGAAGACTTGTCTACTCTGGGTGGCACCATTCCCTGGCTGATGTTCTGCATTGCATGGAGAAGAGAAAGCAAACTGAGCACAAGCATATATACATTTGTGTGAATATATTATAACCAACTAACTCAAGTACATGCCACCATGATGAGATAAACCTTTGAACTATGAGATAAATAAACCCTTCCTTTCTTAAGTTGCTTTTGTATGGTTATTTTATCACAGCACAAAGAAAGGAAACTGACAACTTCACAGTATGACACTACAGCATCAAATGTCAGTGTGGAGTAAGGCATAAAAGAAGCATCTTTATTCAAAATATGTTACTAATTTAAAATGTTCCTACCTGCCTTTCTGCCACCGCCATGCCATCCAGACTGAGGAAGATCCGGAAACTCCGGGGTCACGTGAGCCACGGCCACTGCCGCATCAGTAAGCTCCGCAAGCACCCAGGAGGCCGCGGGAATGCTGGAGGCATGCATCACCACAGGATCAACTTTGACAAACATCATCCAGGTTACTTTGGGAAAGTTGGTATGAGGCATTACCATTTGAAGAAGAACCAGAGCTTTTGCCCAACTGTCAACCTGGATAAATTGTGGACGTTGGTCAGCGAGCAGACACGGGTCAATGCAGCAAAAAACAAGACTGGAGCTGCTCCCATCATTGATGTTGTTCTATAGGGCTACTACAAAGTTCTGGGCAAGGGAAAGCTCCCTAAACAACCTGTCATCGTGAAGGCCAAATTCTTCATCAGAAGAGCTGAAGAGAAGATTAAGGGTGTTGGGGGGGGGGTGCTGTGTTCTGGTGGCTTAAAAGCCACACCAAAGGTTAATTAAATGCTAACTTTTTCCACGTGGAAAAAAAATGTTCCTACTTAAACAGATATATCTTAGACACAAACTGTGTTGGTTTTGTTATTTCTATTCAAAGTCTTGATACTTAGTCTATGGAAATTCTGTGTATATAATCCCATCGGTATTTCACTGACCTAAAAAATATGGGTCATTCTTAAAACTATAAAGGCAATTAATTGGTGGAGACATAGAGTAGCCCTATAGAAGAAAATATATAAACAAATAAGTGATTATAGGAAAATTATGTAGGAGTGTATTCTTTGTTTCATGTTAACTAGTTTCCAAGGGAAGATGCACAGTAATATGGGGAAGAGTAGTCCATGTGAACAGAAATGTAGAGTGCTTACATTGACCTAGGTAGGTATTCTAAGCCATTCTAGGCATTACATTTCACAAAACTCTTAAGGGAGAAGAACTGTTTCTATTTCCACTTCCATTTCATAAACATGATACTGAGTCACAGAGAACAACTGTCCAGTTCAAGATGACACTGCTGGGAAGTGGCAGCACCAGCACTGGAATATCTGATCTCATTCTCTACTTACTAATCCTTGAAGCCAATTAAGAAAAGTAGACTGTGCTTTATTTTATTTCAAACTCTATTCTATTGCATAATTACTACCGTCACTTTGAACTTGACAAATATGTCACCAACACCTTCTAAACACAAGGTTTAAATTCATTCAATTGGGTTATATTCCCAATTAAATGGAAGAAAAAATAGTAATACCCACAATGATCTAAGAGCAAAGACAATGTAAACAAAAGATGCAATTCCTAAGGATGAAGATTCTCAGCCCCACAATATTCTCACTTTCTATATATTGCTCCATTATAGTTTTCAATTAAAGCAAAATATATTGGGAGTTCATTCTTTGTCCTTCCTTCCTTCCTTCCTTTCTTTCTTTTTTCTTTCTTTCCTTTTTAATAAGTGTGAGTCAAAATCCATACTTAGCACAGTCTCAGAAAGCAAAAGGATGTATTTTGTCTACAAAATTTGTGAAAGAGTAATTTCATTCCAGAGACAGTGGAGCAGCCCCAAGTGCAGTTTCAAGCTATTGAACTTGTGGTAAAACCTCCTTTAAAAAACGAGACAGGGAAAGCCATCTTATGACACAGTCTTCTCGGGCCCGAGGGCTTATGCCCATTTTCCTCCAGCATTAGGTCAATCGATTTATAACCTGCCAAATTCAAAATTTTTCCATTCATTCCTCCAATTCCTTCAACCCTTGCAGCTGGGATTTGACAGTGTTGTGATGCATCTTGGCAAAAGTACCACTTTTTTTCATTAAGGCACCCCTGAGTTGTGCTTCTCCTAATTTTGTTAATTGGCAAAGGCCTGATATTCTTTTTTTTTAATTAATACCTTATTCATCCATGATTCTGGTACCACTAGTGTGAGTATGTCCTCAGCAGCACCACAAGCTTCATTACTCACTTATCATATTATCCACCATCCCATTCATTAGATATTAGCATACAACATACTCTAGCTCTCCTTTTGCTCTGTGTGGAACCCTGTAGGAATGTCCCATAACATAGGCATATTCTTCTAATCACCAAATATCTTGGTGACAGATTGGTAAGTGATGTAAGAATCAATTTCATTAGCTATAAATGGGGGTTGTAGAAATCTGGGGTTGGGGGTTACAGGATTAGTCTTTTGCTGAGGCCCATACAACCCCAATCACTCACAACCACACAGATTAATAAATAGAATTTTTAAAGATTAAAGGACGTTATATACATTAGGATACAAAGCTGACTAACCATAGAATGGGGGGAAAATGATACTCTTATGGTAAATTCAATTACATGGAGGTCAGAAGGAATTTCAAGAGAAGTAGATGAGACTGCTTACATGGAAGATTAAGTTAGGTTTAGGCAGAGTCACCAGAGTTGAGGGGTGGGCAGCTTTAAACTGAAAGTTACAGACATTAACTTGAAAAGTTCAAGAATTAATTACAAAAGAAAATGTAAGGCAAGAAGTACGCGGGCGTGTTTCCAGTTGAGCCTTGCTTCTCCATGCTCACCTTTGCCCCGACCAGTGGGGGTATTCAACAGGGTCCTAGGGCAGGGGAGAGAGAGTGAAGGGGACAAGAGACACTAAGAATGAGATCAAGACAGGTGTGTGATCAAGCTTTGAGAAACATTATTCAGGGGTGGCAATGTAAGTATACACAAAAGGAAGCTTCAGGGAGTGGGGAAGAGCCTGAGGGCTTTCCGAAGGCCAGGTGGCAATCTTCAGTTCCTGGAACCAGTGGTCGCAATGTCCTCTCTGCCCGCTAATGTTTTCTCTGTTTAACCACAAGTATTCTTTCAAGGCTTATTTATGTAAGCTCGTAATTTTACACATGGTTGAGGCCATGGCTCCTGGCACACCTTTAGTCCCATTGGGCAATGTTCATGATAGTAGATGGGATAGGCCTCCTCTTGAATGTGCATTCCGTCTGTCATTGCTCTGTAGTCTTAATCTAAGAGCTTTATAAGTTCTGATTTTATTATGCTTAAAAAGTTAATCTTTTGCCTTCTAATCTTTTTAGTCTTCTAGGCTTGCTAAAACAATGAACCTATTTATTATTGTATCATTGTACTATATGTTTATTTATTCAACCAGCTATAATATATAACATCTGCCCTGTTCTCAGATAAAGGATTTAATGTTAATCAATAAATTATGTCCATGTGCATGGGCTAATATATCTGCCATGCCTGATACACAGATGTTACTTGATGATAAATGAATGAACATGCATTTTGTGGTTTCCCTTCTCCACCCACTTTCATAGTCTACAGTTTCCCCTAACAGAACAAGGCTGAACCACATACTTAGATAGCACTAGTTCGGCTGTACTCTTCTCTGCAGTGTGTATCATTTTTAAAGGTAGAGATTGCAAACACTTTTAGAGAGATAGTCTTGAAGATACTTCAATGTACCTTTTTTCACAATGCTTTGATTCTCTGAGTTTACCATTTTGTTGTTTTGTATGTTTATATTGATCCATTTTTTTACTACTACAAAAAAATGTCTGAGTCAGAATAAGTTTATATTTTAAAAGTATTATTTTGCATACTCACAAACCTGTAGATTACATGGAGTGTAGCCAGCATTGCTTTGACACTGATAAGAAACTCATGGCTGATAACATAACAAGAGTACTTGTGGGTGGGAGATCACGTGGAAAACGGGAATCCTAAGGGCAGCGGAGGTTCTATAATTCTTTTCAAATGGCATGCCTTAAATGACTTAAAGAACTCTCAGTAGGTTCAGTTCTTAAAGGAGCCATACTATTTCATAATGGCACCAATCTAAGCACCATTCTCTGAATCACAGGAACATAAATCTCATGAAGGTGTATCTTCTCTTCCACTGTGTTTTAAGAATAATGCTTAGCTTAAGGTCTATGCTTAGAACATGATTGCCCAGTCCCCTGGCACAGTTTAGTTAAATAGTATTTCTAGAGAATATACTTAAATAGACAATGAATGATAGAGTTGGATGGCCTTAAAACTCCTTTGTACTATGAATTTTCTGGTGCTATATTTTCATCCTCTGCAGAATTGTTTTTGCCTTCTAGACCAATGTCACTACACTATAAGTCAAGTGTCAGGAGACAGGGCTTCAACAATTCTTTCTCCAGGAGTCAGACAACATAAAATGGGTTCTCAAAAATGAAAGATGCTATAGTTGGATGGTAAATAGCAACATTAGTAATGCTAGGCCACTTTGTATGTGCTGCGTGAAATCGAATTTGTGTGGCTTATATGAAAAGTCTATCTGATATGCTTAACTACTTGTAAGCTGTTAATATTTGCATATCACCATGGAATATAGACTCTAGCAAGGTCATTTAACAGTTACAGGGCAGAAACTTTCCATTTTGTTAATCACTTACAACTCTAATTTCACACTACATCAGTCTTTTCACTCTGGTCCACAGCCCTTCAAAATCCTATTCTAAAAATTCACAGAAAACATCTGTTCACAATGTGGTACATATGCAGCCATTGGCACTACCCACAAGTCAAAATCATAGGGACCAGACTGATTCTGGCATTGTCTTCCCATTACTCATCTATGTTCAATAGAGGCATTCTGTACTTTTTCTCACAAATAATCGCTCATTCAGTATACCCAAATTACATTTCAAGATGTCATCTGATTTCACCACAAATGATATTGACTGTGGGTTTTTTGTTGTTGTTTTTAATTCAAGGGGTTATTATAAACCTTGGATGCAGTAATCAGTTGGAAAATGTCTCAAACATAATTTTGAACAGTCTCTAGACTTCTTCTGGATCAGAACATAGATAAAATGTTCTGTGGATTTCCAACCAATCACATACCTGGTGGGCTGTGTCATAAGGATAAAATATCCAGGCTGAGATTTACAGCCAGAAACATGGGCCTTTCTTAATCCTGTGGCTGTCTGACAGATGTGGAATAATAGCATGCTCTGTCTCACCTTCAATCATTTATGTAAACTCATTACTCACCTTTGACAATGGACATAGACTGATGAATCTAGTTCTGACCTGTATTTTAACATGGTTCTTTTACAGAATGTGGGAAGGCATATGCCAGTGAATAAGCTAAGCCAATGAGTTCAGACTAGAAAATTTGATCATAAAATCAATGTGCATCCTATTTGCATGGACACTGAACAAATCATAAGAGCTTTGCCCTCTGATGTACTCTGACATGTAGCTTTGACAATTTCATTGTCTTACCTTTATTGGTTGTCATAGTCTGAATCAGGAAAAGGAGATTCATCTTTGTCCTGCCAATGTCCATTTACTTTCAGCCATGTTATGGCTCTGATTCTACAATGATAGCCTGATAGTCTGATTTTTCAAGTAAATATGGATCTTGTCAGTTACCAATAAAACTTGGGTTCTGAAACAGTAAATTCCATGGATTGGAATCCAATTATATTTTTTTTCCTATTGAATTGGTTTTTTTTTTTAATTAGATATTTTCTTTATTTACATGTAAATTTCTCCATTCCCAGTTACCCCTCCAAAAAACAAAGAAACAAACAAAAACAACAAAAACAAACCCCTGTTGCCTTCCCCCTTCACATGCTTGCCACCCTACCCTCTCCCACTTATTGGCCCTGGCATTCCCCTACACTGGGGCACAGAACTTTCACAGGGCCGAGTCTCCTGAGAGGCTCTGACAGTACCTGACTAATACAGATGTTGAGGCTCACAGACATCTATTGATCTGAGTACAGGGTCCCCAGTGAAGGAGTTAGAGAAAGGACCAATAGAGCTGAGGGGTTTGCAGCCCCTTAGGATGAACAACAATATGAACTAAGTAGTACCCTCAGAGCTCCCAGGGTCTCAACCACCAACCAAGAACTGCACATGGAGGGGTCTGATTGTTCTGGCAGCATGTGTATAGTAGAGGAATCCAATTATCTTTCATTCCTCTGTTAGATACAATTTATTTGCTCATATCATGTGGGATGGTGTACTCAGATCAAAGCAGAATTGCTACATGTCTTTGTACTAATGAAATTAACTTCTGCTGAAATGTAAGATGATCCTTCTAGTACTGATTCCTGGCTGTGACCACAATGTGACCAGCTGCCTTACATCCCACCGTCATACAATAAATCAAAATGAATTCTTCTTCACTTAAGTTCTTTATGTTAAATGTTTTGTCACAACAGTGAAAAAACTAACTAATACAGACTGTTCTTCATTATTTGGTCATTGGATTAAGCACATTTTAAAGAATATGAAACACATACAAGTCTCTTGTCATCAATGCTCCATTCTTCCATGTTTTCCTTTATTACACTCTTCTTCAATCTGTTATCTCAAAATGTACTCTTGGCTTATTTACTAGACACCACGTGCTCATAATTTTCAAGTTCCAGATGGATCCTATTACTGAGAAGCAGCAGCTTGACTTTAAAGAGAGGGTAGAGAATACATTTCTGGTAGCAATTCTGCTGTCCACTGCCCATGGGGTTGCTGAGGACTCCTGATTCCATAATTGTATCATTTATTACTAGTCTTCTCATCACACTCTTTCATCTCAGAGTTCCAGTAACTTCCCATTACACTTGTCTTTAAAAGTATGGTCATGATGCAACACTGTTTTGTGCTCTGGGCACACTTCTGTGATCTTGTTATACCCTTCCCTTAGCTTTATGCCCATAAACCTTGCATTAAGCCCTCCTCAAATACTCTTGATGGAAATCTAATGCTTCCTAATTCACCTTGGTTGCCACGTTTTAGTTTTGACTTCACTGTCCCAGGCCTTTACTGATTATCATCTGCTTATTCTCGAACGTAGCCCTGCAGACCACTCTTTTTTTCCCCAACTATCTTACTGTGGCAAGCAACATTGATCATTTAAATCCCTGCAATAGGCATTTACTCATCCTACAAGTCCCATCTCTCTAAATTCTCCTTCATTAATAACATGATTTTACTGATAAAAAAATCAAATTTTATTTCCTTAATAAAATCTCATCTCAGCAGTCCATGAGTCTTCATCCTTTGTTGATTATTGTAGCCTAATCATCTTGAACATGTCATCTGGAGTATTTCTAGAGCTCAAAAATATTTTTTGAGTGAATATTCCTCAAGCATGTTGGAAATAAGTTGGAAATAACTTCTGTCAGAAAAATTCCTGAGGATCATTGGGATGACCCAGTGGCTAAGGGCACAGATGGCCTTTGCAGAAGTCTGAGTTCAGTTCATAGCACCCACAAAGTGACTCACAACTGTCTGTAACTCCAGTTCCAGTCCATTTATGAACTCGATGGAGACTCAGACATACATCTACTGTGCATAGATCTGTTCAAACACCTAGTGATAGGCATAAAATATTCAAGAATATTTATGTGTATCTCTCTCCTGCTCTGTTTGTGTGTGTGTGTATGTATGTACATATGTGTGTGTTTGTGTATATTACAATTTGTAATAACAAAAACATGAATTTGAAAATTAGCAAGGAGCAGTATGTAAGAGGGTTTGAAGAGGGGGGAGTAAAGAGGGAAATGTTATTTCAATTTCAAAAATAAAAAATATTTTAATAAATTTTTGTATTTCTTCCCCCTCCCAAATTCTCTCTGATCTCTTCAATCTTGGAGTAGCATGCCTTTCCCATGTGTTTTCCCAAGCATCGTAGGTCTTCCAGTTCCTAGTATTATCTGTTCAATTCTCAAAACATGCTACAAGTACTCTCAAGGCTGAAATCATTTGTGTAAGTATTATAATACTTAGCTTAAAAAGCTCTTGGTGTGTTTGTAATGCAGAGCTTATTTGTGGATAACCAGATGAAAAAATGAACAAAATTCATGCACACCCTCAGGAGAACACAATGATGTTTCTCTGATGACTGAGAGAAACCCAGAATATCAGCACCAGGGCATTACCACCAGAACATCATCCTATCCCAAAGCATCGCCCCAGAGCAATACCTCCAGATTGTCACCCAGAGCATCACTCCTAGATCATCCCTCTCAGAGCATCATCCCTAGAGCAACACCTACAGAGCATCATTCCCAAGGAATACCCCAGATCCTCAGCCCCAGAGCACCATCATGCTCAGAACCTTACCCCCATATCTTCACCTCTAGAGCATCAATATTCTGATATTCTGGGGAAAAGAGGCTAATTATAGATATATAGAGACCCCTAATGAAACAATACTGGGGCAGAAACTTAATGCTCAACTACTGTCTTTAAAGAGCTATCTTGGAGAAATGAAAACTGGTACTAGATAAGGCCTGATCCCATGCAGTAAAAATCAAGTAAAATATGGAGTAAAAATGAGGAAGAGCTGCCCTGTGTTCATGAGAACCAGAGTAGGACAGTGAAATGTCAGTAGCTCTCAGGGGGTTTTGCAACCTCAGCTGTAGCTCAGAAAATTTGTTATAAAGTTTAAGAAACTAGGATATTTTAAATAGTGAAAAATCAGCCTCCAATCTTCTAGTCTCAATATGTCAAATGCATACTCAAAGCCTCTGGGAATGTGCACTCTAATCCAAGAACAGACTGCTTTGGATCTTTGTAAAATAGGTAGATAGATAGATAGATAGATAGATAGATAGATAGATAGATAGGTAGATAGATAGATAGATAGATAGATAGATATAGATAGAGTAAAGTAAGGTAAGATAAGGTATAGAACTATCTCTACAGTTCAAATAACTCTCTCTCATGTGGACACTGCTCTGGCCTTGTCTGTCAAGAGACACTGATTTTTTTCTTTTAGTGTTTCTTTCTCCTATACTTTCCTTTTACTTTTGTGTCACCTTGTCACTCCCACCAGCATAATTTTTATTGTGTTGTTTCTTCTGCTGGGAGTTTTATGTCTTTAAGCTATTTTCTTCATGGAAAAAAATTATAGTGTCTCCAGATCCATTGCCAAATCTTTCTCACACTAGAAGGGTATAATGCATTGCTCTGCCCTCTGTGATCTCCTAGAAGAGCCCTATCATAGTCTAAAGTTATACAGATGATAGATGATAGATGTTAGAGGGTATAAGTTAATATACACCCTGTATCACTCACCTCTATGACATCCATAATGTATATCAGATGACACCCTAGGTATTTGTTTATCAAATTTTAAAGGAAAACAAAAGTTGAAAGATATTACACAGTGAAGACATCAAGGGAAGATGTGTGCCTGGTATGAAGTAAGCAGTCACAATCAACAGGACACCATAACAATCACTTATGGTGGATTGATGAGTCCCTAAGCAGAGAGCTGTTCCTCTTCCATGCACAAGCCGCATGAATTTCACATAAGGAATCGTCAGAAGTAGACTTCGAACCTAGGGAAGGTATCAGAGAGGATAGATGCATTCACATTTTCTTTTATATTGAAATTTTCTTTTTTTTTGTAAATTTTTTTGGTTCCCCCACCCCTCATGTCTCTTAAGATTAAAGCATAATCAAAATTAAGACAAAATAGCAATGTAAAAGTGTGGGCCTTTGTCTCTCTCTGCTGAAGCCTGGAGCTCTCTGCTGCTGAGGCCTGGAGCTGCACAGCACATTCGTTAAAAGGAGGCAATGCATAATCATGAGATATTTTATTATAGGAAAGAAAAAGGAGGCTGGCCATTTGAGAAAAAGAAAGAAGAGGAGGGAGATGAGAAGAGGAGAGAGATAGAAAGGAGAGGAAGAAAACAAGAGAGCAAGAGAGGAAGAGAGAGCAAGAGAGAGACAAAGAGCAAGAGAGGAAGAAGACAAGAGAGAGAGAAGGACAAGAAAGAGAGCAAGTGAGGAAAAAAGAAACAAGAGAGAAGGGAGGGGGCAAACTTGCCCCTTATATTGTGTGAGGCAGAGCTATCTGTCTGTGGGGTGGGGCATGCCTGGTTATGGTCAGATGACTAGGGCTAGGGTCTAGCTAAACTGCTGGGAGCTTGGGGCATTGTCTATTTGACAGAGCGCACATCTCCTGTGGGGACAGCTGTGAAAGGTTGTTACTGAAAAAGGAACCACGGACACAGGAGTCATGGCTAAATGCCTTCCATCCTTTACAAGCAGAAACTATCTCCCACTGGGGCTCTGGGGTTCCAGGCCTATTACAGGACTGGGCCTAGGTTGCCTGAACAGACCACTGCCCTACATACAAGTTCACCATACAATATAAGCAATTATAATCATAAATATATGTAGAGTAAGATCTGGAAGAGGATACTCACATTCTGCCCAAAATGAAGTCCCTGTGAGAAACACAAACAAAGGATGTCATTTTCTTTAAAAGTCTTTACTAGGTGTCTATTTCAGTTTTTATTTCAGAGAAGATGTGTCCCTTTTGGATAAGTAAAAATGAAAGGAGAGAATGAGAAAAGAGAGGAGAGGAAAGGAGGGGAGGGGAAGGAAAGGGGAAAATAAATATAATAGAAACGGATAAACTTATATTTGGTCTACAAACCCCCTTGGTGAGTGTTTTCTGTCACCATTATCTTAAACACCATTTTCTCAATAGGATCTTTATCCATAGAAAAAGCTAGAAAACAAATGTTTAGATTCCAGACATGTGTTGAATGTGACATAGCCAAAGTCATGCTTGATACTTGCCTTCTATTTCATTTTTTTTAACAGGAGCACAGTGTGTCTGTGCTGTAGCAGGTCCTTGACTATACAGTGGCATTTGCCTGCAAAATAACTTGACACAGATGCTTAGAATCTCCAGTTCAGAGATATAGCATCCAGAGTTTTTCACACACACACACACACAAACAAGGCAAACACACACACACACACACACACACACACACACACACAGAGAGAGAGAGAGAGAGAGAGAGAGAGAGAGAGAGAGAGAGAGAGAGAATCCAAACAATAGACCAAACAGAATAACAACAAAAACAACAACTTTCTACTGTTCTCCTTGGAAGGCCAGTGCCCTGTTCTCAGTTTCTCATGTGTAAAATGGAAAGAACATTGTTTAATATGTGGAAACATAATTTCACCAAATTCATGAATGAAGGTGTGAACCTCAGGATTGGGGTCAATTACTACAAAATAATTTTAAATACAGAGGTCAAATTTCAGAAACTATCATTCTATCAACTGAATTCTTTCTTAATATTTTCTTCTTGATTTTGCAAGTCAAGTAATTTTCACTAAATACAATCAAGCAAGTACATGATAACTGCAATAAATCATTGCTATTTTGATTTGTCTTATCTGTTATTACCATGTGAAGAAAAGTGTATCATAATGTACACATTTTATATGTTCACATAAAAATTCTGATTATATATATTGCATTATATATAATAACTAGTCATGCATAAGCAAATCTTTGCTACATCTTCTATTTTTATTACTGTTAGTTATTTGCAAAGTATCTCTAATGTAACACATATCTATTTCTTAAGATAAGAAGTACAAAAGAATGTGTGTTATGAACCTTCATCTAGTAAAACCTCTGTAAGGCCCTGCAGGAGGAGAAGGCATTTAAATCTGTCAACTCAGGATTTGATACACTTTGAGTAAGTATGGATGTGAGGTCTTCTGCCTGGCACAGACTGATAACTTGAATACTATCATTTCCCCTATCCTGGAACTGACTGAGGCTTATCGCTGTGCCAGGATGCAACTGTGTGTCCTTTGCTCTGACAGTGCTGAAGCCTGGGCACCAGAAGGTAGGAGAATAAACCCAGAATTACATTTTGTGCTGACAGACCCTCTTGGGAAACTAAGATGTATATACAGATGTTGCCTGAAGTGAAATTTCTTTAAATAAAAAAAAAGTGAAGGAAGTTGAATTTGCTGGCCTGTGTCTTACTTGAGCTCTGCTGGCCTTGAGAATTAGTATCTTTATGGAGAAAGCATTTGTGCTTTGTCACCTGGGTCATGCCTTCTTGACGTGTGTGACTTGCTTCAATACATTCACCTCCTTGTAATTCAGCCATAACCTATGCCAGGGTTGTTGTCTAGATTAGCTAAGACCATGAACAATGTTAATTTTTGCATTTATGACATATGACAACTATGCAGATAATTTTTTATACCTTCCCCTGCCTATTAAAGACTAATTTTGAACAAAGTTTAAGGATTCAGAGCAAAGAGCACTGTCACCTTGATTTCCTGTGTGCAGAAAGAGAAATTAGATTTTAAAACAGTTGATTTGATATTTGGCTCTTTCTTTTTTTTTTTT
>NW_022196904.1:84065288-84073288 GCF_008632895.1 Mastomys coucha
CTTTATTTAAGAACCAAACCACTTGAAAAATATATTGCAGATGTGACAGAACAGTCAGATATATAACTGTTTCAAGTAATGAATTGGTATAAATACAACATAGATAGTACATATCCAAAAGATAATGTACCATGTAGAAAAAATGGAGTTAGAGAAGGGACTGAAGGAGCTGAGGGGGTTTGCAGACCCATGGGGGTAGCAACAGTGTCAACTGGCCAGACACCCTGTAGCTCCTGGTGACTGGACTACCAACCAAAGAGTATACATGGAGGGACCCATGGCTCTGGTTGCATATGTGGCCCAGGATGGACTTGTTGGACATCAGTGGGAGGAGTGACTCTTGGGCCTGAGGGGGGTTGATGCTCCAGTGTAAGGGAATGCCAGGGCAAGAAGACAGGAGTGAGTGGGTAGGTGGGTGAGTAGGTGAGAACCCTCATAGAGACAGGGGTGGGGGAATAGGTTAGATGGTTTCCAGAGGGGAGACCTGGAAAGGGGATAACATTTGAAATGTAAATAAAGAAAATATCCAATGAAAGAAAAAATGGCATTTTGTAAGAAGATGTGTGCAACTCTTCCTCTATAGTGGTCCTAGCTTTCCTTGGCCCAAGTTGCTTACTTTCAGGCCTCCTTGTTGCTATAAGGCTCTGTAAAGTCAGAGTTGATTAATACTGGGTTTGCACTATTATTTTGTGAACCTAAGTTCAACACTTCTCAACAATTTCTATTTACTGTTTATTCTCAGCAACTGGCATGTGAGTGACAGTCAGACCCCCTTGCTTTTTAATGACCAAGATCAAATTAAATTTTAAAAATGTGAAAAAAAAAATCTGTCTTTAGAATTATCAATATAAAATGCTCTCAAAGAAACATAGGAATTAATCCAGAATTTATATGTATCCATGGCATACCAGCTTTCTGTCTTGATTCTCATGGGAGAGCATACATTTCAGTTACTGTTTGTGTGCTATTTGACAGTTTGCATCTAAATTAACTGGTCGAATGTCTACATATAGGACAGCAACAAATACATCTGAAGTCATATAACTGCCATGAAACAATTGTCCCATTATTCAGGAAATTAGTAACCTTTATTGAGTAGAAAGTACAAGTGAAATTGAGAATTTTATGTAAAATATCAAATTTTCCCAATTTTTCTTTACATATGATAAAACTTAATATAGTCAAGAGGCTTTTCTAAGAATTCATAAGCTTATCTTAAATATTTACGATTTTATATTTCATACTCTGTTTCAGTGAAGCCAGGAGCTTTGTCTTTGTCACATGAAGGCATGTGCTCCTTAGAGCTACAGAATTTGTCTTGTTCACTTTAAAAAAAAAAAAAAAAAACAGAGTAGGTAAGTAAGGGCTAAGAGATTTTACCATCACTTGGGCAACAATAAGAAAACATCTCAGGACAAATATACAACTATGGCTATCTTTTACTACTGGGAATTAAGAAGAAAAACATTGCACCCAAGCTATATAACAAATGTGTGTTGGGAGCAATCTATAACAGCCTAACTTTACCTAATCTCTAAAACAAGGCATTAAATTTTCAGCCTAAAAGTTGTTTCCTTGAGCTTATCTGTGGAGATGATATGCTCAGATTAGAATCAGATGTAAAAAGTGTCTCCTGTTTCTCTCTTGCCTGTATATCTAAAGTGGTTTTCAGCTACTAAAGGACAATAACCTGTTCAAAGACATTACCCTAGTCAAAGGTATTGCCCCTCTCCATGTTTAATTTTTGTGAAAATGGCTTTCGCTGATCACTTCCGCCTGGGTAACCTAGAAGGAATGAAAACACAGATGTGGAAACAAGGAAAGCTGAGAGAACACTGGAGAACCTAACAACATCTTTTGATGTGACTCTGGATTAGAGGGGTTATGGACACAGTTCAAAGAGGGACATGCTTGAGGGCTAGGTTTTATGAGAACTCTCAATGTAGAGAGAAAAAGCATTGAGGCAGCAGTAAACTAGTGAGGAAGACTTTGATAAAAGGTGGTGACAGTCTATCCACTTCTATAAAGGACAATAAAGTGGATGCTGATGTACAATGAGGTTACTCCATTCCTATTGATGGGTTAATGATTTCAAAAACTACAGTAACTGTTTACTTCATGTGATCTGACTCTATGATTCTGGAATTTCTTAACAACTGAACAGAGTGCCAGACAGGGAAAGGCTAGAAATATGAGAACATCAGTATTTGAAAATTATTTTCTTTTATTTTTGTTTATTCTTCTCTCATATATCCTGAACACAGTTTCCCTTCTCTGTTCCCCTTCCAGACCCTTCCTCCTCTACTTCCACAACCTACTGTGTTTCTCTTCAGGAAAGGCCAGGCCTTCCAAAGATAGCAACCAAACATTTCATATCAAGTTGCAGTGAAACTAGGCATCTCTCCTCTTGTTAGGGCTTGATACTGCAACCCCACAGGAGGAAAGGGGGTCTTGAAAAGTAGGCAGAAGAGTCAGAGACAGCCACTGATCCCAGAGTTAGGAGACCCACAAGAAAATCAAGCTACACAACTATAACCATACATTCAGACCACCAAGGTCCAATCCATGTTGGTTGTCCGTTTGGTCTCTGTAAGCATTTACGAGCACAGGTTAGTTGATTGTGTGGGTATTTTAGTGGTGTTCTTGAACACTTGGTATCCTATAATCCTTCTTCCCCCTCTTCCAAAGGATTTCTGGAGCTCTGCTTAATGTAGGACTGCAGATGTCTGTATCTGTTCCTGTCAGTTTCTGGATGAAGCTTTTTCTCATGACAATTAGGGAAGACACCAATCTACAACAATAGCAAAGTATCATTAGAAATCATTTACTTGTGGAGTATTATTCAACTGTTAAAAAAATAACATTAGGAAATTTTCAAGCAATTAGATAGGACTAGAAAATATCATCTGAGTAAGGTAGCTCAGATCCACAAACACAAATATGATAGATATGTACTCAGTTATAAGTGGATATTACATAAATATATAAATAAAGAATAACCATACTACAATGTACAGTCCCAGAGAAACTAAGTAAGAATGTGGGGTCAGGGGGCCACATAAATCTCCCTGAGAAGGGGAACTAGGATAGATTTTGTGGGTGTACTGGGGGCAAATAGGGACAGGAACTAGAGGGATCAAATTATTGGAAGGTGGAGGGAAAGTGCACTGGGAGAGACAACTGAAATTGGGGGACATCTCATGGATGAGCTAGAAATCTAGGACAATGGAAACTCCAAGGAATCTGTGAGTGTGGCCCTAGCCAAGACTCCCAGTAATAGGGAATACTGAGTCTGAGTCAGCAACCTCCTATAACCATGCAAGATTTACAGTGGGGAGCCTGGGACCACACTCCAGCCACAAAACCTTTGATCCACAATTTGTACTGCTTACAAGATGTACAGGGGTAAATATGGAGCACAAATTTAAAAAATGGCCAAAAAATGACTGCTTAAGCTCAAGACCCACATCATGAGAGAAAGGCTACCTCTGACACTACCTAGAGGACCAATCCAGACCCAAAGGCTGGATAGCCCAGATCCTAGGACAAAACCAAACACAACTGGCAAAAAAGAAGTTACTTTGCAACTATAACTACCTACTCAATAAAGGCAGGCAAGTTGTAGGATGTGATTTTATTATTTTTCCAATACTCAGTATGCTGTAGACATTCAGCAGAGATTTTTGTGTGAATGGTTAAATGATTAGCAGTACCATATGGAAATAAATTATTTAATCAACAGAAAAGACATATGGTCTAAGTATACTTTTTATCTCTTTGCTTTGGGTTAATATTTGTTGTTGTTCAATATTTTACATAGCTTATTAAGGCAGATCAAAGGTCAAATATAGTGGGCTGTCAAGAATACATTTCCAGGATTCATAGCCCTAGATCAGTGATTAGATTATATAAAGATTATTGCAGGTAGGCAATTTAAAGTTAGAGACTTAGGTGCATTTTGACTTCTATAAAAGTATTCTGTGTATCAGCATGGCTGAGTTATAATCTTTTAGGTAACAAACACTATGATAAATAATTTTAGTGAGGGTCATTATGTATTATATAAAAAGTATCTACAGACTAAGACACCAACCAAAGAGCATACATGGGGTGCTCAGTAGGAAAAGACGTTTCTTTAGTATGTTACACAAGTTAATTTGGATATTGATATTTACATTAAGTCAAGACCTTTATTTGAGAGATTGTCTAGATTAGGTTAATTGTATAGGAAGACCCACTTAACTGCAAACAGCCTGAAGCTTTTTAATGAAATCTAGTGTTTTCATAGTCCATGAGCTATTGCAATAATCAAGCTTAAAGACAATGTAAAAAGAGGGATTAAGATTTAGTAAGAAATTCCATTATTTATGATATTACATACCATTTAGACCTTAAGTAAATATAATTGTTGTAGTTTTTATTTTTCTATTTATTAGACATGTTTTCTATATGTTAATTTTAATGTGATTATATCTGAACTTGAAGAAATTTTCTTTAGCTATGTGAATTTTATTGATTTCTACTTTAAAAAATTTTCATGACTTTTATTTTTCTTGCAAAATGGTCCAGGAGAATTAGACGTAATTGGCATCTTTCATGCTTATTTTCTAACTTAATCACACATTCTAATTAAGTTGTATAACTCACTGTAGAAGACACTAACATAGACCAGAGGCTTTGGATTCAGTGATCTAGGACAAATTGTCACTTGGCAAAACACTATCTAAGTGACTTTAACAAGCTGTTTTTTGAGGCTAAGAACCTTAATTTGTAAGAGATAAATCAAGACTCACAATGTATGAATTGTTTTTAGGAACATACGAACTATTGCAAAACACTATAAGTAGTTATCTACTCCTCCATCATTGTCTTACAACATGATGTCTGTGTTCTGTGTGTGTTTTATGACTATGACTAAGAAACTAATATACAGAGACCAGTAATTTAGTTAACTCCCAAGTGGAAAGAAAATTAAATTGCATTAGAAGGAGAGGAAATCAGGTATCTCATTGACAGTGCTAAAGAATCAGACCAACAAAATGAAATTATAGTGTAGCAATGTCTAAGTGGCACTGACATATCTGGCCTCCCTAAGCATCCTGGTCCTCAGATGATATACCAAACATCGAGTGGAAGATAGATAGGGTTTATTATTGCATAAAGTCAAGCAATCTCAAGGGGTAAGAATAGGCAGTGGCCTAAGCAACCATTGAACTAGCCTCCATGTTGGGCAACCTTTATATTATTTTAAAGCCTCTAGTGTAAAAACCTTTCCTTGAAGGATGTTTCCTGTTGGTTACTAACAGGTCCATTAAGTTCAGTGGTCCTCAACCTTCCTAATACTGTCACCCTGTAATGCAGTTCCCCATGTTGTGATAACTCCCAAACATAAAGCCATTTCGCTGCTATTTAATAACTATAATCTTGCTACTGGTATGAATCATAATGTAAATATTGGATATGCAGAACTTCTGATAGGTGTTTGCCAAAGGGGTTGTGAACTATTGGTTGAGAACTGCTGAGTTAACTCTTATGGGAAGGAACACTAATGCAATTTTTGTTTCCCAGGAAGCCTCCAGCTAAATATCAGTTATATAATATTAAAAGATATCTATTAATAATCCTTTCAGTTGTAGAGGATGCCTTCTGTCTCCTCAGAGTTTGGAATATAACACAAACCCCATAAAATTGAGCAGTAATCAGAATCTTGCAGTTCCTGTTTGTAGTTTTACAAGCAGCTGTTGAAAACGGAAGGTCTATCCCCAATGAACATCCTCTAAAACATATCTAGCTCCCTAATGTATTTTTATACAGTTGCTTAATATAGAGGTTAAATACTCATTGTGGGTATGCTAGGTGTAAATCTACAAATCAGTGTCTTTTTATGAACTGTCAATTCACTTTCATCATTGAGGATTATCTGCTACAATGAAGAGAGGTTTTTTTTAATGTTTTTAATTCAATGTAATGTAATAAATAATTAGCGAATACTATTTAGGCCCTGGTTAAATATTTCATGCTACAGACTATTTCCCTATTCTCTATAACAACATGACTCAAAGTGTCCTAAAATAGAGACTGGGAGCATGAAACATCTGTTCTTCAGACACATATTGCTGTTTTCTAAATCCCAGAACATCATAGAAAATCTGACTGTACTTGTATATAAAGAGTAGTCCAAAGTAGAGGCAATTAGAAACAATGACAGAAAACTTTAGCCTATTTGCAGGCATTCATTTAAAAAACAAATTCCCCCAACAGTTTGATGGAATGCCTCATTGATACATTTGAACCTCTTCTCAGAATTACCCTCAGCAATAAAGCCAGAGTGTCCAGAGTGCAATGTGCAGATTAGCTCTTAGTTTTGCTTCCCTAACACTATAGAAGATGGAGTTTGGGGGTGTAGAGCTATGCCCTTTCTCTATGGTCTAATGATTCCCTAGAATTTACCACTCTTAGCAGGATTTTTGAGATGGACATTTTGATAGTTAATCTTAATTGATAGTTTGATTAATTTAAGAAGTTTGAAGGTCATTAGTATGGCTTATCTTTGCATGTTCCCCAAGAGAATGACATGGAGAAGAAGGAGCCACCATGATGCAGACAGCACCATCCTATGAACTGGTACTCCAGGCTAAATAAAAAGGAAATGTGCCTCTGCTATGCTTTCTACCACAGACTGGTATAGCCTCAAACCAAGCATCAAACCTGTTTTCCTTTTTTTATTATTTTTTATTAGGTATTTTCTTTATTTACAAGTCATATGATATCTCCTTTCCCAGTTTCCCATCCGAAAAAAAAAGAAAACAAAACAAAACAAACAAACAAACAAACAAAACCCTATTCCCTCCCCTCTCACCCTGCTCACCAACCCACCATCTAATGCTTCCTGTCCCTGGCATTCTCCTACACTGGGGCATAGAACCTTCTCTAGTATGTTTGCAGCAATAACTATACAAAGAACTAATTAACATAGGTGTTTTAGAGCCAACCAAACTATTTATATACAAAAGGATATTCTATCCAGAATCTCAGAATGCATATTTTATATCTTGGTACCATCTTTTACTGATCCAAATTTCAATATAAACAATTCAAGTACGTACGTCTTTTTAAAAAATTCTAGTTAGACATCTAATCACTTCTTTCATTACTTAAGATAAGGCTAATGGATATTCTTTTTTGTTCAAACCTTAAATATCAGTTTTATGGCCTTGATGTTACTGTACAGCTCCAATTCAAAATAAAGCATTAAGATAGTCATGCCACCCTTGTAAACAGAGATTCAAAGGAACATGGATTGAAATTCTAGCTTTTTCATCAATTACCAGAGTCTCTGTGCCCTTGCGAAGTTACAATGGAAAATGCAGCTATGATGTGCATAATGTCAACACACACAGGAACAGGCATATACTTTGAAGACATTTGTAATAGTTTTCTTATAATATATTTTTATTCACAAATGTGAATATTTGGTGATTAAAAAATGACCAATTGCAAAGAAAATAAAGGAGCCTAAGTGTGAATTTTTATGCTCTCCTGCATAAGACTGTCTTCTAGTAAAATCACATTTTTCAAAATACTGTGGTTATATTTTCATTCAATTAATAATACAATGTAAACCATCAAACCCCAGACATATTGAAGTGTTGACTCTGAATTTAATCACCATTCCAGTAGTGTCACATGTTGACTATTTCACTGCTTACCCTATTATGAGCATCATCTGTCAAGTTTAAAAATTTGAATACCCATGGATGATGGTTAAATTAAGTTGCTGTTCACAATATCGATTCATTAGTGTTCAGTCAGCATGGAGTATTTATTGAAGTGCAGCCACAATGCATATTATCAATCAAAACCAGAAGGAAAACAAGGTTTTCAGTGTGAAAGCAAACAACCCAAAACCTTAAGAGACTGGTAGAAATCTTTCTTTTCACATCAGACTCCACCAAGCACATCTATGATATAAAAATCATGTTTTCTTTTTTTTTTTTTTT
>NW_022196904.1:84074877-84082683 GCF_008632895.1 Mastomys coucha
CCAAATGGCTGAGAAGCACCTAAAGAAATGTTCAACATCCTTACTCATCAGGGAAATGCAAATCAAAAATCATGTTTTTTGTTCTTTTCTAATAGGCTGAAATATTATTGAAGAAATATAAAACCAATACATAGGCCAGTTAAATCTCTGTAAAAAGTTTGTTCAGCTGGATTTACAACGTTATAATGTATTTTATTCCAAATTTATGTGAATCAGAGCTATAGTTACTGGCAATAGTTTTTAATTCACAAAAGAATTACCCTAGGATTTAATATTTATTAGTACTTTTTAAATGTACTTCATTATTTTGGTTCAAAGGAACTCTGAGAAGTAGATATTAATAAAATTTCCATGTAAATGTTTGAAACTATGGCTCAGACAGCTCAAGGTAAGATAAAAAAAATGAGAGATGGAGAGCTATTCAGACAATAATTTCTATTTCCCTACACAACCCATCCAGTCCTATGAATTTCCCATAGAGGACAAACTCATACTTCCATTTACCATTGGGTCTGAATGATAAAGATAGAATTCCAATGTCTCTGCTTTATTTAGCTGGGATTTAAGGAATAACTTTTTAGTCTCTAGTCCCATGAAAACTTTGAATTAAATCTTGTCTCCATTTCAAAGTTGAGAAAAATACCGTTATGAAAATCTACCTCCCTGCAGTCTTGCTGATGGTAATTACTCAAAACCCAGTTCATATACAGGAAACTGGTAGACTCTGAATCTGAGACCAAGAGAACTTTAATAATTTCCTAATCTCCAGAGGAATACCATAAATGAACACGAGCCAGGCTACCTTTTAGAATTCCTTAGGTGATTTCCAAATAAATATCCAAGCTTCGTTCCCACTTGCTACTGCAGGATGGGGCTAGGAATCTTTAACTCAGAAAAATGGGGACGTTTATTTCCTGAATGTGAACATTTTAAAAGTGACCCAGGAGACAGCCACATGAAACCAAACTAAATAGCAAATAATGATGATGGCAGTAAAAATAAATGGGTACATAGATAGGTGTTGTTGTTTCATCAAAAATATGAAAAAGTATATGTTCACCTGAAATTATTAAGGGTAGGTAGGGCACCTATATATTATGTATGATATCTGTAAGTATGATTCTCCTATGTGCATACTAGTGTTTAGAAGAAATAGGGAGTGGGTATAGTTAAGTGTGGAATAAATAGTAGTAATTAACCAAATAATATGCATTAGAAAAATATACCAATAATTAGTTTCATTTGTCCTCTTCTGGATTATAATTATTTTGCCACTATATTTGAGTTTTAAATTTTGTTGACTATATTGTATATTATTAAAGTACACAAGTAGCCAAACATAGAATTTCTTTTAAACAGTGAAAGAGCATTGAATTCCAATATGATTAATTAAAGAATTATATAGCCCATTTTCTAGGAAAGATGTTAATTTTTTTCTAATTCATAATTCAATAAGATATTTTTATGCTTTAATTCCTTTTCTAGTGTGCTTTTAAAACTAACTTCATCTTTTAGTAATCCTTTGTTCATTTAACACCTTTATCGTACTGCATTACATGGGGTAGTTTCATTGTCATGTCATTAACTTTATGCCCTTTTGAAGAAAAAGCATTTGAGTGTCCTATGCAGTACAGTGCCTGCCTACCTTGTATAAGGACATGGGTTCAATCATCAACACCATAAAAACTAAACAAAAAGGGAGTTTAAAACCAGCCTGGGATGTAGAGGGAGATCCTGTCTCAAGAGCACATGCTATTGTTAGAATTTTAATTGTTAGTAATAGAGGTTTCTTGGACTTGTAAGCATCCCAGAGTGAATCTAGTTTCTATCTACAGGCATGTTTTGATAAACTGCTTTTCAGCCAAGTGTTTCACATCCATACGCTAGCCATTTGTATCTTAAATTATTCATAATTTTAAAATACACTGACACACATTGGATGCCATCCTAAATTAAATGTCTGTTTCTCAGGGAAAATGGTTTTAGGCACAGAGGTAATTTGAACGTATGAAAGTGAAGTTAAATTATAAATAAGTTACGCTTAAAGTAAAGAGATTGAAAAATCTGTTTAAGTTGGCTGTCATTCTCTCTCTCTTTTTTATAATTTTGCAGCAGTCTTATTTCCAAAATATGAGTTAGCCCTCAGTGTATATGTTTTTGTTGCAATCTGAATAAAACATCAAACACAGGAGGTTAGAGCAAGTTTACCGTTTTATACATTCTTTACCTCCTCTTCAGAGATGATCAGACAGCTTTGGAGAAGTGATATAAACTGTTCTGTTTTTACCATAATCTCATTTTCATCATCATCATCACCAATGGATTTCCATATTATAGAAAAATACCTTTTGTCCCAGAATTTGAAAATAACAGCTGTCCAGTACCATGAAGTTTTTGCTTTGCTAGACAACAGGTTGCCATCTTGAAGGCACATCTCTAAGGAGATAATACCTTTCCATTGTGCATGGACAGTGTCATTTACTCAGGTAAACAAAATATATAAATCCTTTGGAAACAGATGATTCAATGTGTTATGGTTCCTGTTCTAAAATCCATAATGGTTGATAAGGTTTGATGGGGTAGAATGGAAGCTGTGATGAATATCATATCTATTGTCAAAATGTTCCCTTTTGTTTGTCATGGGGTAATATAGCAACAGTGTCTAATCCAAGAAATGCAATGTTACCTACTTAATAAGTGGTCAAAGAGACAAGAAAAGCAAAGTGTGCTCATTCATAGAGTATCAACCAGTTAATTCAATAGCTGCTGTTTTTTACCGATCTACTGTCTTTGAGGAACTTAAAAAAGAAAGTTGATGGTTTGAGATTAAAAAAGAAAGTTGGTTATTTGAGGGCCATTTGCCTGTCTTATCAAAGTCTTGAAAATATAGTCTCATAAAGTTATTTCTCTTTCTCCACCATAACAAGTTCATTTTTTTACTGCATATCATTAAATATACTTGTTTTGACTCATCTACCTTCACCACATAGTTGTATGTGTCCTTTAGTCAAATGTGAGAAGAATACAGTAGTCTGATTTTCTTTCTAGATTTTGTCTAGGTCAAACTGACATTGATATTTTAATCATTTTCATTTTCATTACTGAGTGCTTAGAAAATTTAATAATGGTAAACATAAAATTAACACCATTGCCACATAAAGCACACAATGAATCAAAAAAAATTAGAGGCAGACTGGTCACACACAGGGTCACACTGTGCTGCTTCACATACTTAAGCCAGATGCACATAAAGATGAAGCACATTGCAGTGAACAATCATCACTCCAATATCAAGTCAGTAAAAAGAATTGGCATCAGTGATTACAAAAGATGATCTATGGTAGATGTATTTGACACTAAAAGTCTGCTGTTTTCAGTTACCTTCCATTCTCTCTGTCTCTCTGTCTCTCTGTCTCTCTGTCTCTCTGTCTCTGTCTCTGTCTCTGTCTCTGTCTCTCTGTCTCTCTGTCTCTCTCTATCTCTATCTCTATCTCTCTCTCTCTCTTTCTCTGTGTGTGTGTGTGTGTGTGTGTGTGTGTGTTCCTTTCCCCTTTATTTTTTTAATTCAATGAAGAATACTATTTTATAACTTTTGGCATTCTGAAAAAAAACGTTTCTTAAGATGTAGAATTTTCAGTGCTAAAGCTGTTCCATTCCAAGAAGGCAGATGGTAGGTCACCCTCTTTTGAGCAGCTGGGTATTGGAAACCACCTGGAATGTTTAACACCAAGCTTTGGCAGCTGAGCTGAACTACTTTCTTGTGTGATCTTCTGGCTTTGTTCTAATTTCCTCTGTCACATTCCACTCTGACAACCACATGGGAAAAGAAACTTGCCAAGAGGGAGCTTCTCTGGGATAAGAGGCTTATAAGATGGCTTTGGCTGATGGAAACTGAAATAATGTAGGGAATAGAAGGACACTCATGATGTTCTGTTTCTTTAGAAAATCTCACTTTTCAGAAGGTCAATCTTAGCAAAGCCCTGCTGTTACTCAGTTGTCTGACCTCTAACTCTAAGCTTTCTTCAGCTCTGACAACTTTGTAATAATACACTTTCTAATGCTTTTTTCACAGCCACCCTCCTAGCATGGACTTGGAATATTCTCTTTCATTCTACCTATTCTTCAATGTATAGACATTGTACTTCCAAAAGTAGCCCTTCACCCAGTTTTCAAAAGATATCTCCTTACAATTCCTAACTGAAGAAGCTGTGAAACCCTATGGCAATTGTGGATGCCTCTGATACTAGATTAACGGGACAACCATGATTTCTCCTTGATGCCAGTAACACCTAAGATTGCTTGAAGAAAGAGGCAAATATAAGAGTAGTTGAATATAAGAGTAGTTGATTGCTCAGATTTGTGAATGTAAGGGTTTTTTTTAATGCCTTGAATTCTTAGAAGCTCTTTGATAACTCATTTATAATTAATTTCATAGAGCCTGTCAATTACAATAACTAACAATTTTGAAAACTAAAGTTAGGCAGCAATAATTAAAAAAAAAACATTTTAAATGGTTGTGCCACGAGTCTTAAATTTTAGTATTTCTCCTTAACAGAGAACACATAAAACTCCAAAGAATGATTGAAGATCGATAGGTAAAAATGAAAAATTACATACATAAAATTAACATAAAAGAGACAGATTAGGTGTGTAAGAGAAGAATAGTTAAGTATAAGAAAACAGAATGTACTAGATTCAGTCTTGAGAGCCATGGTGAAAGAGATTTTTGTGTCTTTCCCCTACTCTTTCTAGGCATGTGCTAGACAATTGATTTTGTTGTTTTTGACTAAATTATACCTACTCAAATGCCTTCCTTTTTATTTACTCAAAGTTGTAGTTTAATCTTTAAAGTCCCGTTCACCATAACCGGAATAGATAACCATTGTGTTATACAAAAACCTCTCATGATGTTCAGTCATAGGGAATAAGGCTGAAGGTCATTAGGAACAATTGAGTGACTGTTGCACCATGTATATGATGTAACAGAAGCATAGGATACAGATAGCAAAGGCAGGCAGGTCAGAAATAGGAGAGATCTTTGGACAAATGAGACAAGACCAAGACAGTCAAATTCATGAGTACAATTTCATTATAATTATATACGTATATTGAATGACAGGTCACAATTTCAATGACTATATCAATATAAAATGCCATCATGAGGATAAAGTAGGTTAAAATAGGAAGTAATTGCTAGTATCGGACTGCATTCACACATTTGTAAAGTGATACACTTGATGTATGTGAGGGTTATCTCTCTGTACCTGCCTACTGTCATTTCTACTTGTTTTTCCGTTTAACAGTCTTTATACTTTGGACAGTCTCCATATCTCAGTCCTGAAGGATGATGCCCAGTCTTCGTGGGTGAAGAGACAGATGACAAAACTAATGCATGATGTGATGAATGATAAAACAAGAGAATATAGGAATAATTACAGATCAAAGAAGAGGACCATAATTTGGTCCAAACAGGCCCAACTGAAATGTATTTGACTTCCAAACCACACTCGCCAAAGCAACATAACAACCTTAGTACTTGACTTTGCAAAATTTATTTTCATATCTCATGCCTTCTAAGTCTGGGTTTCTTAACCTGTGGGTCAGGACCCTCACAGGTGTCACCTATCAGGTATTTACATTACAAATCATAAACAAAGCAAAATTACAGTCATGCAGCTAAATAATTTTATGATTGGGAGTCACCACAACATGAGGAAATGTATTAACAGGTACCAGAATTAGGAAGGTTGAGATCCACAGCCCTGAGGTACAGAGCTAGTCATCCCTATGATCCTTTGACTACTAAAGTACAAGTAAATAAAGAACCTTCATAGTGAACTTTTTTTTTCCCTGCATGCACCAGATATCTTCTTCATTTTCATACCAGATGTACACACCTACATCCACTTTATCAGTCAACTTTTTGGAGTCACACACTCAGCATCCTGGAAACAGGTATACTAGGGGGAGAAGTATACTAGATGTAGTTTATGCAAGGCATTCTGATCTGGACAGTCACACTAGTTACAATGCATGTCTTTTCTCTAGAAAGTCCATCTATGTGATAGATTGATTCTGCCATCCTGGATTGGGAAATTATAATTCCCTCCTTTTCAAATCAATTTATACCTTGATATATAGAAATCCCTTGTATATTAGGAGTCTGCATGTACAGGTCAGTATGTATCTTAATAATTTTATAAATGTGAGAGTAATCTTTGATATGTCTTCCTGGGGGAAGATTCTTTGGTGCAGCTTTTCAGTTTCTACAGCTGATGCTCTATTAGTATTCACTATTGGTCTTATCAGCTGGTTGAATACTATGCACACACTTCCTAAGGGATTACAACACAGTTTTCTCACTTTTACCAAATATCCAATGACATTCTTGTTGTTTATCCACATGATCAACATATAGCTCAATATCTAGAATGGCCCATCACTTTAAGAGTTCATGGAAAGGGTCCAGTAGATAAGCCTAAAACCAACTCACTGTTTATGATTAACAGTGCTAAGTAATATCCTGTTAAAGCACAGTGGGCCACTGGGATACACCATCATGGCAGATAAGCCTGAATGTTTGGTTGTGTGCCAATCATCCTTTGTGTTGGGATATTTTAAAAACTTTTTTGGCAGAATGTAGGCTATACTGTTGTGCAGCTTGTTAGGCGAAGAGCCGAACAGATTGTGAAGGAACTATTAACCAAATATTTTATGCAGTGTCAAAGGCACAGGGAGGTGATAAGCACACAGAAGGGGCCCTTTCTGCTTAGAGAAAAAGGCAAACACATTTGGACGGATGACGTCTCTCTCCTTTGACTTGGTACAACCTTGTATTTGCTTGCTCCAGAAAACTGTGATGATATGACTTTACTCTGTGGGGATTTGTTTGTGTGACATAAGGACTCTGCTGTCCTGGCTTTAGGAAATTATAATTTCCCCTTTTTACATCCATACCTCATTATGCAGAAGTCCTTTGCAAGTTAGGAGTATGAATGTGCAGGTTAGCATGTATCTTAATAATTCTGTGCATGTGAGAATAATCTTTGACATTTCCTCCTGGGAGGATTTCTTAGGTAAGGCTTTTCAAGTTTGTACAGTTAATGTTCTTCAGTTCCTTAGCAAAGAGTCTCTGACTGGTGATGTCTTCATAGAGTCATTTAATTTCTGAGAATCTCCGCATTCATACCTACATTTAAAAACTCAAGAACTTCTCAGGGATTTCATTATTATCAAGATCTCTAAATATTATAATTACTCAAAGATACAAAAGAAGTAATTCTTGACAAAAATAAAGCATTTAATGACATTTTATTAGCATAAAAAAAGTTAGTGGTAGGCATGAAATGCAAAATAAAACATGTTATATGAAGTGGATGCTTGTAATTTATTTGCATATAAATATGTAAGTCTTTTATTGTGACAGACTAGTCTGCTAGAGCACACACTTTTAGTCCTTCTGGCAAACTTTTCAATTATGTTAGCACTCACACATTCTGGGCATGAAAATTCAGAAGAACAGATCTTGTTTAAATTTGAAAACATAAAAATAAAAAGCCTCCCAAGGGCTCTGATATTACAGTTGCATTTGAATGAAGCGTTTACTGAACTCTTTCACCAAGAGTCTTCTGAGCATCATGAACACAGCATCCTGGACACAAAGGAAGTCACAGAAAGGGGCAGAGGGATGTTTTTCTTAATGAGTATTTTTCAGAAGTAATTGGTGATTTACGATGCTACATTCTCAAATTTATGTGTTTGCACAGTAAGGGATTTTTCTCTGTCTCTATCTGTTTCTCTCTCTCT
>NW_022196904.1:84082693-84086136 GCF_008632895.1 Mastomys coucha
CTCTCTCTCTCTCTCTCTCTCTCTCTCTCTCCTTCTCCTTCTCCTTCCCTCCCTCCCTCTCTTTCTCCATCCCTCCCAATCTCACAACATATTCAGAGGTGATTTTGTAAATAATTACATATTAAGGGCACAGCTCCTAAGCCAGGACTGGTACATACATTAGCCAGGAGAATGCCATAGATTTCTTGCACCTATGAACATAATTTATCCTTTATAAAATGGGGCACTACAACATAGTAACATTGCTTGCAATAGCTGAAGGTGGTTAAAATGGACTTGTTCTTTATCATGTGGTTTTAGGAGTCATCTTCATAAACATTAGTCATTTCATTCCAAAGTAGATGCCACAAATATTTCAGCAATTCAGCAGCCACACCACAGTGGGCCCTAAGCATGGCATTGCAACACCAGAGTACTGTAACATGTACTGTAAACATAAAAGAATGTTATTTTGTTTTTACATTTATTCCCTCTGTTGTTTATTTCCAAGGAAAATAGGTAAAAATAAAATACTAAACAGTACTAGATATGGTGTGAACTTAACAAATATAGTTGATGCAAGTCAAAATGTATGTTTCCCTGTAATCTGTTGCATTGTTGATTTGATCCTAAGTTTTCAAAGTCAAACACAGGAATGAAATCTTGTCACTTTCAGATAAATTGAGCATCACATAGAGATTTTTTGTCTATATACATTCACCATATTCTGCTTTTCTCCCTCCTCAGAGTTACTCCTATTCCTCTCTGCCCTTGTGCTACTGCCTCTACCCTTAAGTAGGGACCCCATTCCCTGTTGAAGTATGCTTGTGACTTGACTATCATATAAGTCTTCAACTCCCATTGCAATCCAAAGGACAGCCTAGGAGGGAGCCATTGGAACCACCAGGGAAGCCTCCAGGCACCCTCAAGGACCTCTGGAATCAGCCAGACTTCTGTGAATACTAGCAGAAACCAGCTGCAATTTGCCTCTGAGAGGTGCATTTTCATGACCTTATCTGTAGGCGTAAAATTTTTGCAACTTAATCTTAATAAGGGTTCAACCTCTCTTTCTGCCCACCACCCACAGAATCAGTGGAAGAGAAAAGTTATTAGTATATGGGGGAAGTGGACCTGCTCAGTAATAAGTTTTGGGGGGGGGCTGAGCTTGATCTTCTTGGACAGCAGTTAAGTCCCATAGCAAACACAGATCATAGACATGAATTGGCAGCCTTAGTTCAGTCCTTACAACAAGCAGACACCAGGCAGGTATAGTTCAATCCTGAAGAAAGAGAGGAAACCAGGAAGAGAAAGAAACTGAGTGGAAGAGAGAACTGAGTAATAGGTCTGAATCGGGTAAGCTGATATTGGCTTTATTCAAGTACCGTTGATACTGGTAGCTATTTATATGATATTTACGCATTCACTATCTCATTGTAGTCTTCATTCAATCTGCATTTCTTTGAAATATAGAGAAATCAATACAATCCACACAGAAAAGCATAAAAGTAGAAGGAAAACAAAGATCAAAATGAAAATCCTGAACCTCATATAGCACTGATACTAAGGATTTGACTGTTAGTCCCGTGAAATTTCTAGAATTGGACCACCAAGATCTTTGTAAGTTTGTGCAATACTTTGTACAGAGAAGGGGCTGATGACCAGGGATAGTGTTACTGTTTGCTCTTGGGAAGGGGATCAGAGAAATTGCAGGCCAAGGTATAATGTACTGAGCCTTCTCTTCAACAGTATTCTCAAGGAGGGTATTCTGATTAGGATTTCTAAATAGCTGGGTTTTTCCTGTTAAGAGTTGTCATCTCACATGGCTCATATTAAACTAAACCATGGGGATGGCTGTTAAATTCCTTCATTTACAACCCAGACCATCTTACACAAGCACTCATTCCTAAAACTTAGGTAAAGATGGAAGGGCTTTGGATGTGAGGTTACATTGCCTAAATAACTACATATAAATATATGCTGTACAGTTTTTAGGTGGGTGGAGAGATGCACACATTGATAATGACCTGCATTGAAAACAAACAGTTTTCCATGAAAGAAGAGCATTTAGACAAGTGTGGCCTAAGTTGGGTGGCTTCTACCTTTAATCTCAGAAGATGAGGGGGCAATCTCCAGTAAGGCACACTGTGTCTCACTTCTCTCAACATTTGGTGACAAGTCAATGCTAGCATACAAGAGAACGCACAACTGAAAATTTTACATTTCCATTCTAGTCCAGTCCCAAATCTGCCCAAATTCATTCATTCATTCATTCAACAAATAGTATTTAGCATCTGGTTAAAACACTGAATGTAGTTGACCCTTTCCTTTATTTAAGTCCATTCAATGCACTTACAGAATAATTAATTTGGAAAATCCTTCTACAAAGGAGCTGGGCACAATAGCCTCAGATACTAGAGAGCCTGAATTCAGATTGCTTGAGACTAAGTTCATGGCCAGCCTGGGCAACGTGGTACTTGCTTAGTTAAAAAGGTGAAAAACAATCTTAACCTATTTCCACAAAAATTAATGGATTAGGAAAGACAGCAAAACAATTGATATTACTGAATAGAGTGATGAACTACTTAGGTACTAAATATGGAAATGCAGCTATAAATGGAGCTTTCGCTTGAGGTTAATGATCTATGGCTATTCATGCCATCTCTTACTCCTTTTCCCTCTTCCTTCTTTTTCTTATTCTTTTTTTATTTTCTTATTTCCCATGTAGTTTCTAATAATATAAAGATAGTGTATTTCTCCTCATGGTGTCTTCAGCTAGCAATATCCCACCAAGTGAATCAACAACTGTGGTAGCTGATTTGCTTGGTACCTGGAAAGTTAACCTTAAAGAACTTGTATTCACTGGCAACATATTTGCTATCCAAGGTGAGGCTGGTTTTGTGTTGCCTATTGGATTTGCTCATAGCATATATAAAGGGGCACCTGCCTACTGATACTTCCTATTAATTAAAGCAAGGCTTAGTTCATAGCATGTCCAGAGGCAAAATAATAGGGCCCTGCATTGTGTCGAGCCCTCAACAAGCAAAGTTCAGCAACTAATGTACTGTCCTGTGTTTACTTCTTTCATGACAAAAATAAAATAAAAAAGTAAAAGAATTGTCAATCTTTTATTCCTGTAGAGGCAGAGATACCCAACAACTATTGGAGGTAGCCAAATAAGGGTTAAAAAATAAATATCAATAGAAATGTAACATCCCTGAAGCAAAATTGCTGCTCATGCTTTCAAATATTTGCTGTTCTTCTTTTTTTTAAAAAAAAAAATCTTTTATTGCATTATGAGAAAAGATACATGATTTCAATTTATCTGAACTTGTTAACATTTAAAAACATATTTTAATTAAATAGATTTGAACCACATTCTTGTTCCCCTTTTGGACCCCAACTCCTCCCACAGACCCCCCCTTCAATACCTACAATATCTTTTTTGTCGTATTCCTTAAAATTTA
>NW_022196904.1:84087176-84087556 GCF_008632895.1 Mastomys coucha
TCTTGTAGGGTCTGTATGACATCTGCCCAGGACCTTCTAGCTTTCATAGTCTCTGGTGAGAAATCTGCAGTAATTCTGATAGGCCTGCCTTTATGGGTTACTTGACCTTTTTCCCTTACTGCTTTTAAAATTCTTTCTTTGCTTAGTGCATTTGGTGTTTTGATTATTATGTGATGGGAAGAGTTTCCTTTCTGGTCCAGTCTATTTGGAGTTCTGTGGGCTTCTTGTATGTTCATGGGCATCTCTTTCTTTAGATTAGGGAAGTTTTCTTCTATAATTTTGTTAAAGATATTTACTGGCCCATTACTTTGTGAGTCTTCACTCTCTTCTATACCTATTATCCTTAGGTTTGGTCTTCTCAGTGTGTCCTAGATTTCCTG
>NW_022196904.1:84088513-84126422 GCF_008632895.1 Mastomys coucha
TTACTCACAGTGTTGGGACAGATGTTGGTTCCTGCTCACCTCTGATCCTGGGTGTGTCAGAGCACCTGGGAATATAGCTTCCTCTGGGTGTTGTGGCTCTGTTCTTCTTAATAATCTATGAAGTAGTAATGGGCAGACTGGTATAATATCAGTAAGTAGCAGCGACTCTCTCTGCTCTTGAACTCAACAAGGCAGGGACACTCACACATACACATGGAGCTACCTGGAATTGCTGCCTTCTGCCCTGGAATTGCAAGCATGTGCTACCACTCTCAGTTCTGACTTGTTCATGGGCTCTGAAGGTCTAGGTCAAGTCCTTGTGCTTTCAAGGGGAATAATTTGCCAATGGAGTTAAGCAACCTCCCAAGCACTGGTGCTTTTTTGATCTTAAATTCTTCATTCATGATTCTCTTTGACAATGGTAAAAGGTGAAGCTCCTGACACAAACACAAGCCAGAATAATTTTTAAATATCCTATTCTAGATTTCCCTAGTTGAGGAAACATCCTGGTAAAGAATTTCCCCATCAAATGTTCAGATAATTTTCAAAACTATATGACTTCTGATCAGAGATGTAGTTCAGTTGTTTTGGTCTGACCCCAGCATTGTAAACAACTGGCCATGGTAGTCCACGTTTATATTAGTTACAGGAAATAGAGGAAGGAATATCAGAAGTTCAACGTCACCCTTATGTACATGGTAAGTTCTAGGTCTCGACTACATAAACGTCATAAAAATTAATACAATACTATCTTCCCTGGGTTGTTGTTGAGGTAATTTTAAAGATATTGTGAAAAAGCAAATTTACAGCACACAAGGAGGTTTGAGCCTTTCCTGTAGTAATATTTAACCATGAGAGTGATGGTAGAGAATCTGAGAGGAATTGAGTTCATGTTCCCTCCTTTCTGTTGAATCATGTGACAAGTAGATGAATGAACAGTAACATCATACCAGGGCATTATAGCAAAATCTTAAGTAAAACTGCTACTAAATTTACTTGCAGAATATGTCCAAATCTGATTTGCAATATCAATGTCACTTAGTGAGACCCCTGGGAGACATTTCGCTCATCTTTTTATAAACAGAATAGGAATGTGGCATTAATTCCCAGGAGTTGTCTGTCAGCATAGGCTTCAGGAATATTTGACCCTGGACAAGTTATGTGACTGCTCTGACTCCAATTTTCTCTTCATAAAATGTGTATGCTAACCACTGTGATATAGGATTGTTGTAGAGAATGAGAAAATAGCTTTTATAGCTAGACTTTTGGCTATTAAGTGGGTTTTTCCTTCCACCATTCTCCACTCTTATCCCTTCCAACCCCCCACACTAGGTATGACAGAAAGAAGGCTAGACTGGAAAGGAGGTATCAGTATCATTAGACTACTTACTGCTGATTAGGGGTGTCAAGTTCCTTGGGGCAACTTTGATCTTTTTAGTCAGAAGATCCAACCAACAAGCCGCAAACAGCAACAGCAACAACCAGCAGCTCCAGGAGGAGCAGCAAGGACCACATCCCTCTCAGGGCTCTTGTATTTATCCACCCTCTCAAGAGTCCCCAGAATTACAAACATCACACACTTGCAAAAACTATCGGCACCTAAAGAAAATCATGTCTCTTGCCATAACACAAGGAAAATTATAGTCTGCTGCTATGGACAATCTGAAGCAGCCTCATATCCCACACCTGGGATTAAAACAAAAGCATTCTCATGACATGTCTATGTTTTTAAAGAAATCAAAATTCTTACTGCAAGGTTTTATATGTAACATTCAATGCTATGCATATTCTAGGGTATACATATGAGAGTTAACCACTATAACCATGATTTTTTTTTATTAAACTATAATTTGTTACAGTGTAAGAGGACAGATCACGATCAGGAAACCCCAAAGGTGTACCAAGTCTGAGTAAAGTAACACATATCTCCATGAGTTCTCTTCTGGTGGCATCTCACAGAACATTGTTTGAGAGTCTCCAGACTGAAAGCAGCGCTGTGCCATGATACATTGGATATGTTGTCCCCAGGAAAGCACATTAGACCTTGCATTTGTTCAAACTGAAGATTGAATCTAGGCTCTCAAGTTTTCAGGGCAAGCACTCCAACACTCAGCTCTGTTGCTAGCCCAGAGACATGCATTAGTCTTTAAGCTAGCCACAGTTTCATGTCGCCATAAAGTGACAGACCCAAATTCTAGATTCTCAAAGAGAAAAAGAAATGTTTGTGCCTAAACCAGCTGTTATAGAAATGGCATATTTTGCTCTCATTGAGCCACCATTAGCTTGCAAACTTCCAAAATTCAAGTTCTCAGAACCCAGCCAATTAATAAGCAGGTCCTTCTATGGACATAATCAGGCCTTCCTTGCTATTTCATTTCTGCAAAGCTTTATTTGAAATTATTTACAAGTTAAAAAATGCACATGAAGTAATGACTTTTACTCTGATTCCTTCTTTTAGTTTTTACTTTGCTTTTAATTCTTCATTTATTTGACTTTTGTATCTTCAATATACCTATTTTTATAGGTTACTTTAAGTACTTTATATTTTAAATAAGTTTCTAAATAATAAAAAGATTGACTTTTAATATTAATTAGTGTTACCATAATCGCCATGATTATTATTGTCTTATTTTATCCTGAATACAAAGCATACTTAGATCAACAGAGGTTACAAGTGGCCAATTCACACATCTAATTAACAAACTGTAGTCTTACATATTCATGAATTTCTTCTGAACAATGCATTTCTTCTGAACAAACTATTTGGGGAAAAATTATAGCAGACATCTTGAAGTAATTACTAGGTGCAGGTGCTGAGATTCCAAACCATGAACCTTGAAGAACCACAGTCCCCGTGAAGCACACTTAGGAACCCAACCCTTTCCTTCAGTTACTTTTTGTGATAACTTAAGAATGTTTCTTGCTGGGCGGTGGTGGTGCAAGCCTTTAATCCCAGCACTTGGGAAGCAGAGGCAGGTGGATTTCTGAGTTCTAGACCAGCCTGGTCTACAAAGTGAGTTCCAGGACAGCCAGGGCTACACAGAGAAACCCTGTCTCGAAAAATCAAAAAAAGAAAAAAAAAAGAATGTTTCCTGAAATCTTTTGTGCCTCAGTTTCCCTCTCTCATTGGTAGGGGTAATTGTTCTGGCCTAGCACATATATTTGAAGCATTAAGACAAATAGGATTTCCAAACACCTTAGGTCTGACACATTAGTAAACGCTAATATCCTTATGTTTTGATTTATATCCAGCTTTGCCAATCACTTCAATTGTCTATTCTCAAGCAAGTATCCCTGTGCTCCAGACCTCAATAAGCCATCTATACAGTCTTCATGAAGAGAGTTCCACTGTGTAAATGAGACTTCAGGCAGCTATGCTCTCCATCAATGCATTTGCAGCACCGTTGCCAGACATGGCAGACGCTTAGCAGGGCAGGACTGGAAGATCATTAGGACTTAGCTAATGTCTTGATGGTAGAGCAGGCAATAAGAGATTAGAACCTTTACAAGAACAGGAATTAAGAGAGATTGCCCCACCTGCACATATATACCAAAGAAAAGCCACAGGGGAACTCAGTGAAGAGGAGATTATCTGGAAGACAAAATGGGTTCTTATTGGGAACCTGTTCTTTGCCTTGCCCTTAGACTCCTGACCTCCTGAACAATGAGAAAGAAGTTTCTGTTCTTTACACTACCTAGAGTCTGATGTTTCATTGTAGTTACTTCAGCTGAGTAAGAGGCTACTGCCTCTCTACGTTTTCTTACTGGCTTCCCCATTGTTATATGAAAACTGGGAAAGTTCCAGAACTCTTTAGCTCACAGTCATAGATTAGGAAGTTGAAAGTTTGAGTTACAAACATAATATTGAACCCAATTCTGTTAAATCTAGCATGGCTTCACACTTGGAAACCTGATGAGGGTGGTGAGAAAATGAAGGAACAACACACACATACACACAGAGACAAAGACAGACAGAAACAGAGAGACAGAGGCAGACAGAAAGACAGAGACAGAGAGACAGAAGCTGAAGTTAGGTGGGCCGTCCTTGCACTGATGGAGCTTCACTAACTACCACAAACCCCAAAAAATTCAGCATAGAGGGGGGAGTTAGCTAGCCTTGATATGAGATCTCCTTAGGCAGCAGTCTCAGGCTACAGATATCTGAGAATGCTCTGCTTTCTAATTTTAGCTCACAATAGTCAATCATTTCTAAACACTTGTACTGACACAACTGTCAGCTTTCACACCATGGACTAGAGAAACGTTTTCCCAACCCTCTGAACTACTTTGTTTGCCCTTCCCATTGGTCTAAGACAATGGTTCTTTGATATGGCTGTGTCCACATCAATAATACATATTCACTTATGACTTCATCAGCTCTACAAACACTCTCTCAAAGCTTTCTTGCCTCTGACCCATTCAAATTTTAAAGAAAATCCACCCTTATTTCGATATCGACCTATTCTTTAAATTACTTTTAGTTGAAGAAGCCTCCAGTTAAATTGGTAATTTCTACTCCAGCTTATTATTAAGTTTCTTTAATTAGCTCTCTAGTCTTCAGACCTGTAGGTGTTTGCAAATGATGCTTCTTCTTGTTGGTGTTTTACATTTCTTTAGAGACTAGTCACTAGGAATTTTTCTGCTGCAGTTTATTTGACCCAGAAAAGAAGCAGGCTTTCTAATCAACAGTCATTTGGGACATGTTTAAGTTGTTCTTAAGACTAGATGCCCCATTCCGAAGCTGGAGTGTGCTTGCTTTGTGATGGGCCTTAGGACTACCCTCACATTAACATCCTTCCTCCATGTCTCATATCTGAAACAGGAAGCTTTCTTTGCATATCTTTGTTCTGATAAACTTGGAGCTCACAAGATGATTCAATTCAGCAGCATCTTCTTGTGTCCACTGTGAAATAGTGTTCATTAGGCTCTATCCAATCAGATGCTCCAAGTAGTTCCAGATACAGACAGAATTCTAACAGGCCTTTGAATTATTCTCGACCATTAAGGTAAAGGAAGTATCCTATCCACTCACTACCTATACTCACATTCTATTCCACATCAATTCTCCACAACATACAATTTTTTTGTTTGTAGGTTTTCCAAGAAAATAAGTTCAAGTGTCATTTAACTTGATTCTGTTTTGGTTGAGGGAAGATAAACTTTAGACAGAATTAAATTTTTTAGATATTTAATTATTTATTTCTGATTATATTAATCACTTCTCTGATAACATGCAAATGATATGCATAAGATCAAGGTAATTTAATTCCTGGCATAGATAAGGGAGGGATCACAAAGGCCCCTAGCTGAGAGGCCATTATCAATTAATGGTTTCTTGAGCAAGGGCATCAGTTGTTTTTGTTTTTGGGTTTTGGTTTTTGGTTTTGTTTTTACTGTTGATGTTTTGTTTTGTTTTATTGAGATAAGGGTCCTTGATAAGCTACCCATGTGCCTCTATACATACTGGAAATACTGAGGAACCTCAGTGAGTTTAGAAATTAGCACATGAAACTGGGAGGTGAAATAGCAGCAAGATAGGGGGGTAAGAGGAAGGCAATGAAGGCTTAATCAAAACTCATTATATGTGCTAAGGAAATTCTCAAACAGTAAGAAAAATACATGCTTAAAAAAAGATTACAGCATCAGCAGTATTGATTAAACATTTTCCATAGGATATGGGGATGGAATTTGGAGATGAGTCCTGATTCTAAGAATTGTAAAGCATCGGGGGTACATCTTTTTAACTGAATTGGTAGGAAAAATGTAAACCCTCATGATAGGCTTTAGAGAAGTTGTTTAGAATAGACTAATGCTAAGTAACTACAAATTAATTATTTGTAGACAAAAGCAGAATTATTTCATAGTGGGGAAATAGCATTTCTCTTTTAGATGGGGAGAATTGCTACTGCAATTCTCACCTCTGCAATTTGCAACTGCCAGTGTAAATCAAATGGGAAAAGCTAGGAAGAGTAAGGCCCCTGCACCTGAATAGCTCCATGTGACTGTTCAGGGACCTGCCATTTCACTGGTGACATACTCTGCTTTATTCAAGAGGAGTAAAATAAAATTTTTATATAATATCTCCTTATTTTAAAACTTTGAACTAATTGTCCCTGAGAAATATAGTATACTTACTCATCAATTACTCTCATGGCCAGTTAATTTGTGATTTCAAACCAGAATATTAAAAATGTTACATTGGATTGGAAAACGTAAGTCAATCATATCTGGAGTAAGGAGGGTACTAGCAGAAGAACCAATAAGCACTTATCTTAATTCTTTGTGTTGTAGACTATTTTATTTCAAAAGGAGAGTGGGACTTTATGCATAGATCTCTGCCATTCCACCCAGTTCAGATGAAATAGAACCAACAAGCAAGTAAAGAAAAACAAAAACAAAAACACAACTCAGATTCAGAATTCGGACAGAAAGCATGTATTTTCTAGAAATGTTGTACTTATAAGTAATGCTGAACTTGTTGATACAAGACGTTGTTAAGATTTCCTTCACACACCCATTTAGGTGAATGTGGATTATTAGCTATGGTTCAGGGGAGGATTACAGAGTGGAACATAGTAACTGGAGTCCCTTAGAGATGATACTGTACATTATGGTATTTAAGCAATCCTGTTGTGCAAGTACTTTGTTACCATTTCTTTTGGAAAGTATTTTATTTTATTCCCATTTGACCTTTGCAAATATTATTTCTCAATGTTATAATGTAGGACATTGATGATGGGGGCATCAGGAAATAATGCAACTTATTTTCTTAAATTAAGGATTATAAAATATAATGACAATTAAAAAGGATACTTTGGGGTCTCCTCACACCAGCTGATTGGTCATAGTGTTTAATGCAATCAACAGAAGGCAAACCAGGACAGGAAATCCTCAAGGAATATTAAATGCTATGGTGATGCAGGTAAAAACTATGACAAAGAGGAAGAAGGACATGTTGCAGAACGTGGTTTACATGCTTTCACTATACATTGATGAATTATGATTCCATTAATTTATATTACAAAAAGTGATATTATAACTTATGCAGTGCATGTACAATGTATAGTGATCAAATCCAGATGATCAAATTTTCTGTCTCCTTGTACATTTGCCTCTACTTTGTATTCATGTATTTGAGCAACTTTCTTCCAGTCATTTATACAATATATAACAAACAATTCTGAACTATACTCACTGCACTGTGCTACAAAATACTAGGCATTATTTCTCCTCTTTAACTCTGTGGGTAGGATCTATTATCCAACCTCCCATTCTGAACCTACTTTCTCGCTTCCAGAAATTATAATTTTTACTCTTTTTATTCAGATAATTTTTCTTAGATATTTAGTAATTACTTGTGAATATGTGATCATTTTTAATCACATCAAACTGCAGCTCTTGAAAGGAAAAACTGTACAATTGTGTTTAAGCAAAATAACTGAGTTTGAAGCATCCACACTTTGGCCTTTTTTCTTGTTAAGCTTTATATAGTCTTTGAGTTGTATCATAGGTATTCTGAGTTTTCAGCTTATATCCACTTATCAGTGACTACATACAATGTAAATCCTTTTGTCTAGGTTACCTCACTCACAATGATATTTTCCAGTTCCACCCATTTGCCTACAAAGTTCATGAAGTCGTCAGTTTTAATAGGTGTGTAGTATTCCATTGTGTAAATGTACCACATTTTCTTTATCAATTCTTCCATTAAGGGACATCTGGGTTGTTTCCAACTTCTGGCTATTATAAATAAGATTGCTATGAATATAGTGGGACACATGTCTTTGTTATGTTTTGGAGCATCTTTAGGTATATGTTCAGGAGTGGTATAGTTAAGCTGGATCCTTCAGGTAGGTCAAAATGTGGGTGTTTCAAACCCACTTCAAAGGGGAACAAAATAATCATGGGAGGCAGAAGAAGTGAGGTATCTGGATGGGAGGGAGGAGGGGAGCAAAAAGGGGTAAGGGAGGACCAGGTATTGGAAGAGACAGGAGTGAAGTCCAGAGGACCATGAGAACTAGTATAAATAAGTAGCAGAGTAGGAGTGGGAAACTTGGGGAACTACTAGAAAGTCCCAAACACCAGGGATGTGAGAGGCTCCCAGAACCCAATGAGGATGACAGTTGCCAAAATGCTCAATAGCAGGGTGATAGAACCTAAAGAGACCACTTGCAGTAGATAGAACATGGCCCCCAGTGGAGAGATGGGGCCACCCACACATCTAAAAACTTATAACTCAGAGTTTTCCCTGTAAAAAGAAATGCAGAGACAAAAATGGAACAGGGGCTGAAGGAAAGGCCTTCCAGAGACTGCCCCACCCTGCAAACCTTTCCATCTGCAGAGACCAAACAAACTCTGACACTGTTGCTGATGCCAAGGTGTGTTTGTGCATGGGAGCCTGGTATGGCTGTCCCCCGAGAGGCTCTACCAGCACCTGACTAAGACAGATGCAGATACTCAAAGCCAACCATTGAACTGAACCTGGGGACCCCAATGGAAGATTTAGGAGAAGAGTTGAAGGAGTTGAAGGAGATTCCAACCCCATAGGAAGAACAATAGGATCAATTAACCAGACTCCTCACAGCTCCCAGAGACTACACCACCAACCTAAACACGGGGCCGGTCCATGGCTCCCAATATATATGTAGCAAACGACTGCCTCATCTGGCAGGGGAGAGGGGAGGTGTTTGGTCCTGTGGAGGCTTAATGTCTCGGAGAAGCAGGGTCATAGAGGGGTGAGGTAGGAGTGGGTGGGTGGGGGAGCAACCTCTTAGAGGAAAAGGGGAGAGGTAGGGGGTGAGAGATTTCGTGAATGGGAGACCAGGTAGGGGGAATAACAACTTAAATGTAAACAAATAAAATGATTAGTAAGAAGTAAATAAATAAATAAATAGTAAAAAAAAAGTAAAATAACTGTCATTCTAGAAACTTCATAAAAGGATGTGGGCTAGAGGAAAAATGTCAATATATCATACATTATAATGTATAAGTAACACATTTATTTATTCAGCAAAACTTTATTATTACTTACATCCTAATAGTAGTCTGGCCAATGCTAGTGGAAGTACTAGGGTATCTAAGATACATGCTATCCTGTCCTCATATAGACACACACATCAGAAACCTCTGAAGTAATCCAACCTAAAGGTTGAAAGAGAGGCAAATAGGACACGTTCATAGATCCTTGTTGCTCAGTACCCTTTACTTAATATTTTTGAAAGTTTATCTTTGCTGGCATTTATGGAATCAAGCAAGATAGGTTCTTACATCTGTAGTTGAATTTGAAGGTGTGGCTTAGAAATGAATGAAGATGAATTCAGACATTTCTTAGAGACAGCTAAAAAAAAATGTTTTTCTTTTTTTAAGGCTATGCTAAGAATTATAGGAAGCTTCATTAGATATTGCTAACTAACCTATAAAAATGACCTCAAAGTCAACACAGTCAAAAGAGAAGGGATTATCTAGCTCTTAAAGAATACCACTGAAATTAATAAATGTTTTATAAATTATCAAACAAGGTGTCTTGGAGTACATGTTGTCTAAACTAAGAATGGATGTTTTAAAAAAAAAAATGGTCTGTGACCCTGTGGTGGAAGGAAGACAAGTCAGAAATAGGGCTGACTACAAAGGACTACAGTGAGAGAAGAACACTGAAATGAACTAAAAAAGGGTCCTCTTGGAAAAGATGGAGAAAAGGAAAGTAGCGACAGCAGAGATTATTGTAAAGAGATTAAATATGCTAGCCTGAAGACCTCCAAAGTCCTGAAGTCATAGGAACATGTCCCACAGGAGAGATTCTGCACTGCACTGTCATATTTACTGCATGGAGCTGAGCATATATATGTGTACAATTACAGAGCTTGCATAAATTAACCATGGCTCCAAGGACTAAGGGATAATTACATTATAGGCGTTACTCTAAGGACGTCATTTTAATCTTTTCCTGTCACAAGAGACTTGCCAAGTTGATATTATTATTCTCATTTCTATGATCTTAAAGAAGTCAGTTGGTCTCTATGAAGCTATATGATTGTAAATGATGGAATTGCAATTTAGACCCAAGTGGCACAAATCCATAGATCCTAATAACATCTTGAACCTCAGGCTCCAGTTTACATAATATCACTGAAAATAATGTTCCCTGACATTGAATTACCAGGACCTGAGGATATACAAAGTTTTACAAGTTGGTTCCAGAGTTCTCATTATTGGTTATCGGTAAAATAGGTATAAGTAGTTGTGGGCTAAAAGGCTAGACCATGAAAATAGTTGGTGTATGGTGTAACAACCTTGAAAGTTGAACGTGTGTCTTACTCCTCCTTCCTTTCTAACTTTTCTCACTTTCATAGATTGAGTGAATCTTCAAATGAATCATCCAAATGTAAACACACAGCGAACACATAGCCAGAGCCTGCCACAGCAGGACTAGGAAAAACAAGAGTACTGATTAGAGTGATCCAAAGGTCTCAAAATTCTTCTTTAGTGTTTTGTGTCTTCCCAGTCCATTAGTGATGTCATGCTGTGATGACTTAGAATGCAAAATTAGCGAGTTTTAGTCATAATAAAGGCTGTTGTTGGAAGCAGAGTTCCATGTTTGTAACCCAAGCAAAATCCAGGGGAGAAGAAATGTCCATTTGTGTAGGTCTGATGGCAGAGAAAAGTACACCCTGGGAAACTATGATCTCATTTGATAGCAAAGGCAATGTTTTCACTTTAAGTGCTCAGTGGCTACTTACATACTTATAAGATTTTTTTTCTTTTTCTCCTCCCAGAATGAGTTTTCCTCTTCATTATTTTCACAGCTGTATGTACTTTATCCCAACAGATGCTATTGGAACTTCCAAATTTGCCACAATTAGAGCCAGTGCAAATGGTGAGAGAGGGTGGCAGCTTACAAAGAACAGTTCCAATTCCCCAGAGCTGGGAAACACAAAGCCCATCTTGTTCCAGTATCTTGCTCATAGCCATAATCACAGGCTTCTTCCACATGCGTACCTGGCTGCACAGCCATCTGTATGAAAGAGACACGGACAGGAGGATCCTGCAGACAGTATGCAGAGAAAGTGAACTGAACTCTAAGCACACACGATCTGTGTATTTACCAAAAGTTTTTTGTTTGTTTGCTTATTTAGTGAATATTATAAGTAATGTGTATATCTTTAATTAAAAGAGAATTGCATTGCTTTCTGCATTTTATTTCCTCCTTCCAGATCCTATCAAGTCCCCCATCTCCCAATATTTCCATGTTCCCTTCTTCAAAATTGATAGCCTCTTCTTCCCTGACATTTACTGCTACACACATGTGTGTGTATGCATTAGTGTGCACCTATTATGTATGAATGCATGAGTGCATAAATACGAAAATAAAAATTGCTAAATCTGTTTTGGTTTGTGTGTAAGTGGTTTCAGGGCTGACCACTTTATACTGGACAACCTATTAGGGGGCTCAGTCAAGGTTATCTCTTTCCCTCTCAGCAATCATAAGTTGCCTGTAGTTCCTTGTCCTGGGTGTGACCCTGTCATATTTTTCCTCTTCTGCATGCATATATTTACTAATATTGTCATTTCTGAAGAGGTTTTCACAGAACACTTCCTGGAATTCTGGGTCTTAAAATCATTTCCCCCCTCTTCTATAGTGTTCTGTGAGTCATAGAAGAAGGGACTGTGATCCAGATATATCTATCAGGTCTGAGCACATCATGATCCATCTATCTCTGTATTTGTTTTCCTGTTGTATTATTCTGGGATGGACCCTCCATAGGCTGTAAAAACAAGTTTCTTTGATGATGGATGATAGCTAGACTTTTCTGTGGGTAAAAGGAGAGGATTTAGAATGTAGTTAGTAATTATGCTAGTCTAGAACAGTAGTAGATACTCTTCTAAATCCATGACCTCATAACTAGAAAGCTGGCTAGCTTTGCAGTAGCAAGTATGATTTCACTCTGTGGAGTGAACCTTAAGTCTAACTGGATAGCTGTGGTTTACCAACAACATATGAACATCACTTATTGCACGTCTATGAATATCTTGCAATGCTGGTCCTTATGGTTAATAGGTGAAACATCTAGATAGAATCGTTAATAACTTCCCTCCCTTGGTATCTTACATAGTATTTTCTAGTACTATGGAAGTAAGACCACAGGAAGAATGCTTTCAGATTCAAAGTCCTAGGTACTGTTTGTTGTCCTTATCAGTAAGGGTTTGCCTTCATCCTCTGAAGGGCAGCCAAGTGTCAATAGTTTATATTGTTAAAGGTATCACATGAACTACCCCAACCAACCACTCTAAATGAGATTTCTTGTGGTTGATATTAGGGTTTTTGTTAGTCTATGATTCTTGTAGAGATCACTGACAGTGCTATTGTCATGTATGCAGTTATATGCATTGTGAATGATTTGTGAAAATATAAAATAATTAATGTTTTCTTGAACAACTTTGGTGTTATTTGTCCTTCCTTTTCTTTCTATGTTGACATCCCTCTCCTCCTTCATTGTTTCCTGCTTGTTGCCTATGTTCTACTATTTTCTCTTTCAAGTACCCAGACCTATGGTACTTTTATACTTTCCTCTTTTTGTGATTACTTTATGATGTTTATTCACATCCAAGATTTGGAGCAAAAAAAATGACAAATGAGAGAGAATATATGATGTTTGTCTTTCTAGGTGCAAATTACTTTATTCCATATAACCAGATTTTCTCATCCCATTTACCTATAAAATTGATTTTTATACAGCTAAAGAGTATTTCATTGTGTGTATGTTCTGTATTTTCATTATCCATTTATCCTTCAATGAGCATTCAGTTTGTTTCAATTTTCTGGCTATTGTGGAAAGATCTGAGTAACTGACTGTAGAACAAATTCTTGCGTCCATTGGGCATCTACCAAGGAGTAATATAGCTCTGGTCATGGTAGATTTATCTTTAGGTTTCAGAGGATCCTCTATACTTTCTTCCAGAATGGCTATACCAATTTGATTCCCACCAGGAGTGAATGAGCTTCCCCCATTCCCTACAAACATGCCACCAATTAAGTAGGAAGAGAATTGCGTCATAGGAAATCTCAACATTTTCTTCTCTGCTTTGAGATCATTAGATGATGCTAAACATATTGATTTTTAAAAATGAAGACCATCAGTATTACTCAGTGGGTTAGATGGCTACCACTAAGCCTGACAACTTGAGTTGTGTTCCTATTGCCTGTATGGTAGAAGGAGGAAACAGACTCTCACAGTTGTCCTCTGACATTCACAAACATTCAGTGCCACCTGTCAGCCCATACAAACACAGACACACATGGACACAGAATAAGTAAATATAATAAAACCTTTGGAAAATAATAAATTTGACATGACATTTTCTATGAAAGCTGTAAAATGAACAATATCTCTGTTTCTCTTCCCCAACTTCCCCTAACAGCATCTTATACAATCATTATGCACTTTAGAATGGGAAACTGACATCTCAAAGCCCCTTGTTCCACTAATGTTCTTTATTTTATTGCTTTATTTTTTCCAGCCCATTACACTGAACTTTACTGTTAGTTCTTCTTTTTTTCTCATATTGATCTATAACAGTTCCTAGGTTCTGCTGTGTCTATCATAATCATGGTACTTCTGAAAACTATTGATGTTATTTTATGAAATGTTGAAATGTTCTTAATTCAGATTTGTCTGATATTTCAAGATGTACTCTATAGCATTCTTCTTAAAAAATTACATATTTTCTCTTATCAAATTCATGATACATCATTATTGGCAATGTCAACCTTAATCACAGGTATCTTATACATGGATCTTATAAAGGACTGAATATGTTTTCTTCTACCAGTTTTAACACTTTGGGTTTCAAATAGAGGCATGTGATCTATTTGGAGCTAATTTTATGCAGGCTAATAGGAAAGTTCATCATGTATCCATGTTCGCATGTGGCATTGGGGCTTACAGGTGGCATTGAGTGCTTATGGCATTAGGAGGACTGTTTTCCATTGCATAGGTCCTGCGTATAAAACTCAGGTCATCATGCCTTGTAGAAGGCACATTACATTCTAAGCCATCTTTCTGCTCCTCAATTTCTTAAGGCAATATGTTTCACATTGTCTATGATCTCATAGGAGAGAGAAAAAATGTTGTGATTTTATGTGGGTCCATTCTCTTCTTGCTTTGGGATATTTATTTTACACTTCTTTTTCACTTTCTTCGTATTGTTTATATTTATCAATTTCTAGAACATAGCTCTTGCCTTAATTCATACACACTTACATGTACCTATGTGTGATTTGTACAAAAAAAATAGTTATTTTTTTAATGCACTTGATTATAATAAGGCACCATGATCCAGCTGCAATGACTTATATAGACATTCTTTTTCACTGGTCATAGATTATTCATACCTTTACTATACCAATGCCTTCCAAATTGTTCTCACTCTGCAATATATATCAAGTATTGCCATAGCACAGGAGACAAACAGAAAGCTCCTTCTAGAGATCAGTGACCTACCATAGAATTATTCTAAGTATTATCCACATACCTCAAAGCTTTGGTCTCCAAGCCCTTTGTAATGAAGTTGCATTTTACCTGTGTTCCATAGCATATGATCTAAAATGCCCTGTACCATCAAACAATTTCTCTAGTCCCCTCTTGTGCCATTTTCTTGTTCCTCACACTATAGAGCATACCTGATGAGACAGAAGATGAGATTGTTGAAATGGATAACTAGACTTGGCTGCTTCTTTGAGAAGACACTGAAGCTCATGGTATATAGGATACCTAGAGTCCACACCAGAGCAGAAAGCAGTCAGGAAAATTCCAGGAACAAAAGAGCAAATCCTCTATAGACCCTTGTTCTTCCTCCAACTTGTATTTCCTTACAGCATCCCCTGTTGTCATATTTCAGTTAGGAGCTGCTGGTCATGAAGATAAGTGCTTTGAAAGGAACTGGGGCAGCCAACAAGCAAGTGGTTCATAGAGAGCCAATCTTGGTAGCATCAAGTATAGTTCAGATTGATCCATCTGGAGTTGAGAAATGGGAATTTGAAAACTGGAAAAGGATACATGAAAGTGGATTATTCTATTTGGTTCAGGTATCCCTGAGATGAGTTTAACTTCATCTTCTCTACACTCTTCTATTCATATCCTCTTGTGCTACAGCTAATTACAACACTGCTTTGCTGGGGAGTTTGGCATCTGTTACAAGGCATCCTTTTAAGGGAAGATGTAAGTAATATCTTCTTTTTCTCCTTAGGTCTCATTCATAAATGAAGGCACAATTGCTCCAAAGTTAACTCAAGAGAAAACATGACTTTATCAGGCTTTCTTACAGAGCATATGTGAGAGGTTACTTACAGGTATATGGCTGTCCCTCCTTCAATTGTACCACACATAAAAGGCCTTTGGCCAGCTGGAATGAGGGCTTCCCTGTGGCTGCATGGATGAAGCCAGCTTTTCTAGTTTCCCACCACCTATGTATTCTAGCCTCTCATGTGCAATTAAGGCAGAGGTTATATGGAGTGGTTGGATAATCAGCTGAGTCTTGTGACCCTATCTACCTCTGTTAAGGGATGTAAACACACAAGATTAGCTGGGATTACTTCCACAAGAATTATGTTTTTTTGACATACTGCTTAGAGAAACATACATAACAGAATTACCTGAAACAATCATTTTTTTCTTAAAAGTACACAAATGCAAGTTCTGTATAAGAATATTGTGAAGTTGAAGTCATAGTTGTGAAGTTGAAATGAAGTGTAAACAGTTTCTTTTACCTTTAGAAGGGAGATGCTTAATTGTTTTGTTGTACTTGGATTATTCTATTTTTCATGGTAAAATGGAAGGTGGAAATGGCTTCTTTTGCTAAATTTGTAGACTTCTTATTTTATACATTATTTTCTCCACAGGAAAAAAATTACTTCTGCCCCCAGTATTATATATCATTCTGAAGTATCAAGCAAAAGAATTTAGATTTTATTTTTATCTACTTTTAAATATAAACAGAGCCAACAATTTCATACAAATTACATTTGCATTGGCAATATTGCCAAACAGTCTCATTTTAGTGTTTCTATTATATGAAGGAAGACTGAAGGCTAACTAGCTACAATGCATAAAATAAAAAAAGCCAAATAGATTCCCATTCTTGCAACCTAAGCAAAGAAAATCCCATTAGCAAAAGTCCTCAGTCATCTAGGCAAGCAGAGCACATCAGAGTGATGATCCAAAGAGTAGTTAAAGAAGAAAACATGAAGGTGCACAAGCTGCCTTCTCCATGTTCTGACAGCCAAGAACAAACAAAACTTACCTGAAAGACTGAGAAGTCATGTCGTAGTTTGGAACAAAAAGGAAGCTAAACTTTGAAGTAAGGAAACTCGGGTTGGATAAAGTCCCACAAGTTCTGTTCCTCTTAATGGGCTTTAACCACATAGTTATTGAAAAGAACTTTGTCCCAGCTAAAATCGGAAGTCAAGCCAGTGATAGACAATCCCACTAGTAATTTACCTCCTGCTTAGTAATAACTGTCTAGTGCCAAAAGTTTCATAGTCCACATTCTCATCAAATTTAAAATCTTATTTACACTATCAAACCTTCCTTGATATAAATAATACCAAGCTGTTCAAATGTGTTCCTGCTCAAGGCCACTGTTCATGAAATAATATCCACACGCATAAGAGTAGCAGCTACTTGTTAAACAATGATGAGAAGTATGAGAGAGCTTACACATCCCCTCTAATCCCAAGAAAACGTCCTTCTGGAAAACATGACCTTTGTATAGTAAGTTAGATAAGAAAGCTGAGCCGTGATATTAGTGAACATGCCAAGAGCTCTACAGTGACTATGTAGCAAATTTAGAATCCTAGCCTGTCTTTAATCCAAAACGTTCAGGTGTTATCTATGAGCATGTAACGTCCCCAAGCACGTAAAGGCAAATCCATCTAAATAGTCATATATGTCACAAGGAAGTGTCTTAAAAGTTCTTCTTCCCTCTCTTCCTAATGGAACTGTAGATACTCGTGAGTCTTCCTGCACTCTTCCTAGCCACAGAAGCACAAGCATTGCCCTTTCCTTAATGGCATGGGAGTAATGCTGTTGGTCTCCTGGGCTTTAAATTGGAAAAGATCTGCAGAGGGATCTATCCTGTCTATTCATTCCCTGATCCCTTTAACTAGTTTTCATTTGGTCCATGCCTGGGTGCCAGATGCTATGATGGACAGAGATTGAATGTTTAATACATGGCCCGTCCCTTTGTACTTTTATCGTGGAAAGTTTCCTTGTAGAGTGACAAAAATGTCCTTATGTCACAAGGGTCACAGGGCATAGCTTGCTGCTTCAGTCACAAAATATAAGATTAAAAGAAGATAAATATGATGAGCAACCTCATGTGAAGGGAAGAGAAATTCATTGTAAGTTCTCCTCCTTTGCAAAGAAGGGTCCTGTGAACTTTCTAATGTATATTTTGGATATTTGATAGAACCCCAAAACAGTTCATGTGAGTAAAAAGATGTAGTAATTGTTCAACCAAGCTAAAAATGAGCCACATTTGGTAGGAATAATTTGAGAGTATGGTCAGTCAAAAAGTCATTAATGCCAAATTTTCTTATTGGTTTAATTTTGAGATGAAAGTGTTCTGACTGGTAAACATCCAGCACTCACAACTGGCCTGGTGGATCACAGGTTTGATATCACCTCAGCCATTTGTTTATAAACATATCATGCATTTCTCTTCTGAATCCCTGCACAGAACAAAGGCCACAGATGAGAAATCCAAATCCAGACCTAAGTAGATGGCTTGCTTCGTAAGATGTATGCTGAGCAATTGTGAGAACCAGAGTTGGATCTCTAACATGCACATAAAAGAAGATGAGGGTAGTGATATCGATTTGTGATCCCAGCTCTGATTGACAGGCAGAGAAAAGTAGAACTTTAGAAAACACTCACTTGTCAAGCTAGATTACATTTTAAGTTCTGAAGCAATATGAGATGAGACTCATCACCCAACTCCCAGATTCTTTCCTTTACCCCATATAGCTTTTCTCTGTGAAAAATGATTGGGCATATTCTTCGAGATCTATATATACTGAAGCATGCAACTCTGCAAAACTACTCCTTTTCTTTTTAAATGAATTTATATATTAACTTTACATCCCAATATCAGATTCTCTCTCCTTCCAGTACCCCCTCTTCTTCTCCTCTAGGAATGGGGAGTCCCCCCACCCCAGATATTACTGCCTCCAAGCATATCATGTCACTACAGGACTAAATACATGTTCTCCCACTGAAGTCAGACAAGGTTACCCAGTTAGGAGAACAGGGTCCACAAGCAGATAAAAGGCAAAGATAGTCCCCACTCAAGTTGTTGTGAGACCCATATGAAGACTAAGCTTCACATCTGCTCCATATGTGTGCATGGGAGGAAGGGGCTTGGTCCAGTCCATGCTCACACTTTGGTTGATGGTTCAGTCTCTGGAAGGCCTCAAGAATCCAGGTTCGTTGACTCTGTTGGTCTTCTTGTGGAGTCCCTGTCCTCTTTGGGTCACTCAGTTCTTCCCCAAACTTTTCTTTGTCAATTTTTTTAATTAGATGTTTTCTTTATTTACAATAATCTCCTTTCCCAGGTTTCCTCCAAAAAAGGAAAATAAGAAAATAAAATAAAAAACAAAAACTAAAACAAACCCCTGTTCCCTCCCCCTCCCCCTGCTCACCACCCCACCACCTCCTGATTACTGGCCCTGGCATTTCCCTACAATGGGGAATAGAACCTTCACAGGGACAAGGACCTCTCCTCCCATTGATGACCGACTTGGCCATCTTCTGCTATACACATGCTGCTGGAGCCATTAGTCCGACCATGTGTACTCTTTGGTTGATAGTTTAGTCCCCGGGAGCTCTGAGGGTACTAGTTAGGTCATATTGTTGTTCATCCTAAGGGGCTGCAAACTCTTCAGCTCCTTGGGTCCTTTCTCTAGCTCCTTCATTGGGGACCCTGTACTCAGTCCAATGAATGGCTGTGAGCTTCTACCTCTGTATTAGTCGGGTACTATCAGAGCATCTCAGGAGATAGCTACATCAGGCTCCTGTCATCCAGCACTTGCTGGCATCCACAATAGTGTCAGGATTTGATGATTGAATGTGGGAATGATTCTCAGTGGAACAGTCTCTGAATTGTCCATCCTTTAGTCTCTGCTCCATAGTTAGTCTCTACAACTCCTTCTAAGAGGATTTTCCCCCTTTTAAGAAGGGACAAAGTACCCACACTTTTGTCTTCCTTCTTCTTGAGTTCCTTGTGTAGAGTTTTATCAGACCTTCAAAGAAGACCTAATACCAATACTTCTCAAACTATTCCACAAAATAGATACAGAAGGTACTCTACCCAATTCATTCTATGAAGTCACAATTACTCTTATAACTAAACTACACAAAGACCTAACAAAGAAAGAAAACTTCAGACCAATTTCTCTTATGAATATCGATGCAGAAATACTCAATGAAATTGTTGCAAACCTAATACAATAACATAACAAAGTGATCATCCAACATGATCAAGTAGGCTTCATCCCAGGGATGCAGTAATGGTTCAATATTCAGAAATCCATCAACATAATTTACTACATAAACAAACTCAAAGAAAAACCCATATTATCATCTCATTAGATGCTGAGAAAGCATTTAACAAAATCCAACATTCCTTCATGATAAAAGTCTTGGAAATATCGGGAATTCAAAGCCCATACTTAAACATAGTAAAAGCAATATACTGCAAACCAATAGCCAACATCAAACTAAATGGAGAGAAACTTGAAGCAATCCCACTAAAATCAGGGAGTAGACAAGGCTGCCCACTCTCTCCCTACCTATTCAATATTGTACTTTAAGTCCTAGCCAGAGCAATTAGACAACAAAAGGAGATCAAAGGGATACGAATTGGAAAGGAAGAAGTCAAATTATCACTATTTGCTGATAATATGATAGCACACTTAAGTGACCCCAAAATTCCACCAGAGAGCTCCTAAACCTGATAAATAACTTCAGCAAAGTAGCTGGATATAAAATTAATTCCCCAAACTTTTCTACAAAACTCCCTGAGCTCCATCTAATGTTTGGCTGTGGGTCTCTGCATCTGTTTTCATAGTCTGCTGGTGGAGCCTCTCAGAGGACAGTTATGATAGGCTCCTGTCTACAAGCATAACAGAGTTATCATTAATAGTGTCAAGGATTGGTGCTTGACAAACCAGGGTTGGGTCTCACTTTGCCCAGTTATTTGTTGGCCATTCCCCTATCTCTGCTCTTTGTACCTGCTCATCTCATAAATATTTTTAGAATGTCATACTAACAAAATGCAGTAGCTCAAAAATTTTACATAATTAAGGAATTGAGAACTAAAATGGCAAAATGTTTATGTATATGGGTCTGACCAGTCCATCTTCCCATCTATTAGAAATATAGTTTGATTCTGATGGAAGAGGCCTCATGAAAGATGTAGTTTCAAAAATAGGTATCAACTCCCCTCTCTATTATTTGTGGATACAGCAAGATAGCACATTTAGGAAGACTCTCATTGGACCCTCAACATCTGATCTTCCTATAACTTGGTAGTAGACATTCAAGCCCTCTCAATTGTGAGCTAGAGTTTATTGTTTATAAGTAATGTCATTATGACATTTTTATGTTTTATCATATCATTTAAATACTTATATAGTTATATCACCTCAAACATTCAGTCTATGGGTGGTGCATGTATTATTTTTGCCAACAGTCCTCGGAGAAGATAGGTAATTCCCTAATTTCCACATACAATATATCTCATACAGTCCAGAGGCATCTTCTGAGCTCAATAGTGCAGAAGATTGGTGAAGTCCCCGTGATGGTGAGTTTTTGCCAACCTAACCAAACTAGAGTCATCCGGGAAGAGGTAATTTGAATTGAGAAATGGCTTCCATCAGATTGTCAGATGGACATGTCTGTGCAGTCTTCTTCTTGGTTAAGTTTTTTGTTTTTTTAAATACAGGAGGTCCCAGCCCATGATAGGTGATAGCAAGTTCTACCCCCAGTAGTGGAATAGAAAATCAGGATAAGCAAGGAATGAGGAACAAGGCAGGGAGCAGCTTTGTTCTACATTTCCTACATTAGCATAGGCTTTTGCACTAACTTCCATCAGCGATCAGCTGTGATGGAGACGTATAAGCCAAATAAACTCTTTCCTCCTCAGGTTGTTTTTGATGGTGAAGTTTCTCATAGCAATTGAAACTAAACTAGGACATCCCTTAAAAGAAGTAGCATGTGTTTGCTTGGGGCTTGCTTTTTATAAGTGCACCCTCTGCTCTGCTCCTTCACTCTTCATTCCTACCTTCCACCTTACTCTCGAATGTCTTTTAGCTCTCTATTATGCAGAGAAATCCTTCAAACTGTGGGACTGCAAAGGAACCACTTGAACATTAGTATTCACAAGAGACTGAGTCCACTGGTTCTATGTATATTTGTATCTCTGACAAGGTTATTTTTTTCATTTGTTGAGGAGCAGAAATCCTCAAGGAAGTGATTTCTCTCTGCTTAGTTTTTAGGAATGAAGAATGGAATGTAGAGAGTTTTCACTCCATAAATGTCATGTGCAAAGTTGCACACATTGCATGGAGAAAAATGGTTCTCCCCTTTACTATGGGCAAAATGAAGAGAAAGCAGAAATTTTCACCCTTGAAAATAGAATCAAAAGGTTGTCATCTTGGGTATTATGCAAAGATTGTGTTTTCTAAGACATATGGTCTTTCTGAATCATCTCATTTAGAAAAATCCACAAAATCCTTTTATATAAAGATGTTGGATGTTGGAGGACACTGGACCCAACATATTGGCTCAGTTTAATAATCACCCACTAGATTCAAGTTGAAATGTCATATTCTAATATCTCCCTGTCCTCTGTGTCTGTCTCCCTATCTCTCTGTCTCTCACTATGTCCCTGTCTCTCTGTCTGTCTCTATCTTTCTTATCTGTCTCTCTTTCTGTCTTTCTGTCTCTCTAGAGAAAAAAGGCAGTAAACTCAGAAAGAGGAAGAGGCATTAAAACCCATCTGTACTTACTGCTGAGTCTGCTCTCTAAAATCCCACCAATCTCTTATGGCCCTAATAGAATTTATATTTAAAACATGATACCTTTCTTAGAAGAGATAAAGAAGTTGAGGTTTTGTGGCCAACAAGTATAATGTTTATAAATATAATGTTAAGTGTTCACAATCACAAAGTAGCTGATGATAATGATGCAGAATGTTCACCAAAACCGAGTAGGTGAGAAACAAGCAAACTGGTAAGCAACAAGAGCCCTGACTAGAAGTAACTCTATCTTATATCTTAGATTCATAGCTGAGATTTTGTAACAACCTCATTGGCCTGTCAGTATGACAGATACCATATCAAATCTTTAATATTAAGTAGATGTGTTAACCTTTAGGTTGCCAAAGGCTTCTCTGGGATTCTGCAGCTCCCACTTCCCTGGCACTCAGTTTTAAAGTGATAAATTAATATGTGAGAATAAAACTATACATTATAAAAATGTTTATATTAGTATCTTCAATAGTATGAAGTATGAACATGGTGTTTGGAGAGAAGATATGGATTGCATTATAAGAAAGGAGACAATCTGAATAAGAGGGGGACAACAAGTAGGTAAGAGTCACATGATGAGTGCTTCATTATCCATGGAAGAAGCATGGGCAGCTAAAGATCAGCAGGTATTTATATAGATTTTTTTCATGAATGGTATATATGAAATCTTTAGTTTCCACTGACTAACCAGGAGGATGGAGTGCAACATAGCAGAGAAAATGGAATTAGAGACATGAATAGAAGATTGTGGAGTAATCCAAGCAAGAAACAATTAGAGCATAGACTAACAGTGGACCACTACAATTGATGAGAATTCAGTTAACTTGAGGGTGTAAGTGGTTTAGAATTGATGAAGTGTGGCTGGGTGACTTTGAAGAGAAGAAACAATGAGCAGATGCTAGTTTTGAGACTTCACATTTCAAAGATCCATCAGCTAGTGACATGTAAAGAGCTGCCCCATGAACAGCAAGTTCGAGGACATTTACAGAGTGAAGGGTCTTAAATTCTAAGCCCTTTACACCTGATTGAAAATGTCCCTCACCCAGGAGAAAAATAAAAATTACCATCAGCTTCCTCATCTAGTAACTTCTATGGGTTTATTATTTTTCCAAAAATAGGACCTTAGGCTCTGCACATACTGGGCAAAACCTCTGACACTGAGCTTTGTTCCCAGGCCTGAGATTTCCTTTGAGTGTAAGCTGAAGTGGGCCAATTCTCGGCATAGTGGTGGAAAGTTACAGGGAACCTAAACTTGCTGTGATTAGTTGCATATGTAATTAAAAATTCCTACCTCAATCAATGAAGGCAAAACTAAATTCTTCTTCAGTTTTCAGTCATATGTACTGTCTTTAGTAAACACTTCTATTCTTGCTCCTCCTCTGCCCTCTAATTTTATAGTTAATTCACATAAAAGACATCAGATCTTCTGGATTTTATTAATGTAGTCAGAACAGTGGAAAAGTTGTTTACTCAGGAGACAATGTGAATTTGCAAATAGTTATTGCATGTTCCTAAATGAGTCTTTCTTTGAGTACTATTCTTCTGTTTTACATATATTTTATACTGAATATTATTATTTCTCTTCTTAGTTTAAGAATGCTCTATGGAACCAAACAAATCTATATGTGATTCATGTTTCATCAGAAGGTGACCACTGAGCTCATGGTCTTTGGTTCAAGAACTTTCTGCTCTCTATAACAACCAGATTATCTTAGACAAATTATGCAGTATTGGAAAACTTCTCTTTTTCTACTCTGCTAAAGGAAGTTAAAAATACTAATCTATTTTTCCTGAGTATTAAGAATATTAAATGCCTGTCAAGTACAAAGTTAGATTTAAAAATACAAAGGAGATTATCAAATATACAAATAAATGAACAATATAAATATATATCATGTTGTATTACTTCATTATTATAGCTATTTTATAGGTCTTGAGAACAAGATAAATAAACTCACCTATAAATCACAGCCAATGTATCTATCTGCCACATTTGAAATACATATATATTGTGAATTGGTTAAACATCTAGCCTGCTTTTCTCACTGAAATATAACCTGTACAAAGGAGGAATTGTTATCTATGTTGTTTATTGCTATATGCATTTCCTAGAAAATTGCTGGGTTGGAAGACATAGTCAATAAATATGTGCTGAATGGATCATTGACAGGCACTGAAGGCCTTAATTTCCCTGAAGCATCCCCACTGCATTGCTCTTGTTCAAGAGTAGAACACTGCACTCTTGAACTAGCACCAAGTGGATTTTTTACCTTAAACAACCTTGATCACTGTCATACCATCATTGATAATGCATGTTTCTTATCACATGCTATTTTTTACTTCACTTATTTTTAACAACATCAAATCCAATCTCATGTGTCTCCTTGATCTAATCACACATTAGTTTTGCAGTTGACACCAGTCACTTCACATGACTAATGTTCAGATAAACTAAAAACATTTCTTCTTGTTTTATATTCTATTCAATATCTATACCTGAGGGTTGTTCATGGTTTTTTTGTTCAGGCCAACCCTGTTTAAGTAAACAGTATATGATTAAAGAAATGTTCTCTGTCTGTGCTATGGGATGTCATAGCTCTAGATGACTATTAACTAACTGCGAGGAAAAGAATTGTTTCAAGGGAAGAACCAACAATTTAGTTTTTGTTCATCCCAACTAAATTTCAATGTTTATTTGTGGCCAAGATTGTCAGATTGATCAATTCTGTAGATTGTTTACACCATTACTCTTTAAGCACACATCATCTGTGGCTTCTGTTGGAAACACCATTTGCCATGAGTTCCAGTCCTTCTTATATATTTATAAGAATCTGTGGCCATTTGTGACTTGAAAATGGTATTGAAACATAGCCTTTATCTGTAATACAACACAAACCATACTAAACTTAATCCCTGATTCTTGTCCTACCTCCATTCAATGCTAGATAACATAGAGCCAGAGGAAAAGGACATTGTCTTCTATACTCAGAATATAATTGCCTTCCAGTTTGAGAAAATAAATATTATCAATGGATTTATTCAATCACTTATTGACTACTAACAGTCTTTGAATTAGTTAAGTAATACAGTGAAAGAGGTTTTATTTCTAAAATTAAATCTAAACAGTTCCATATTACCTATAAGGATATGGATTAATGACATACCCATTCATTTATCTCTGTTATGTAATAGCCATACAACCTTCATGTGGTATGTCTGTACAATCAAAAGGCTAGATCTGAGTAATAGACAGAGATCTCAGAGGTTAAAAGCTTAACTGCTCTTTCAAAGGTCCTGAGTTCCAGTTTCTAGCACCCACATTGAGCCACAGTTCATAACCCCCTACATGTAACTCTAGCACTGGACAATCCATCATCCTATTCTTGTTTCTGTGGGAAGTTCAGTCTTTGGTGTGAAAACACACACACACACACACACATACACACACACACAAATAAAAAAATAAAAGGTAAAATCTAATCATCTGAAAATATTATTCTACTTTTATAAAATAAAGCAATAATTAACCAGACTCAAAAAAAGTCACTAAATGAAATGTATGAAATAGAAAGCTTTAAAAATTATCTCCTAAATAATAATTTGAGTACTTAAAGACTCAGAGGAAAATTTTTAATCATCATAACTTTTATATCAAAATAGAAGTTATTATGCTACCCAGGGTATATATATTTCAATATAGATTTATAATTTATATTTTTAAACTATTTAGTTTTCAAAATATGGAAAAATTCTTCTGTTCCTAACAGCTGCAGTGACAAACAATATTTTAACTGGAAAAGACACTAACAAATAAGTTTAATTTCCACATTGTCCAGGAGAGAAATCACAGGTTATCCAGAAGGACAAAGCCATCATTCTACTCCTCATGGTATCATTTATTATCATAAAACATAATGAGTTTTTTCTTTAAGAATACACTAACAATTTATGAAATAACCTTTGAGAATGAATAGAACTAGTATTTTCCTTGAGCATATATATTACAGACTCATAAGTAATTATACAACAAATAAGTTAGAAGATAATAATGCAGAAATTATATCATATGCAGATTAATATAGAGAAATAGTTATTATGTATGTTGTATATGCTATATCTAGGATATATTAAGATATTCTACCTGAAAATCACTGGAAACATGCATATATTTCAACAGCAAAAGGGGAAAAGAGCACCTTACAATGAAGTGTCAAAAAAGGCAGCCCAGCTTGAAGAACATATGAGGCAACAACTTTGGGGATTGCCTCCACTCCAGTTTTTCTGGACCCACATGAAAACCAAGTTGCATGTCTGCAACATATATGTGGGGAGGCCTAGGCCCAGTCTGTTTATGTTCTTTGGTTGGTGATTCAGTCTCTGAGAGTCACAAGGGTCCAGATTAATTGACTTTGTTGGTCTTCGGTGGAGTCCCTATCCCCTTTGGGCCTCCCAATCCTTCCCCCTATTCTTCCATAAGAATCCCTATGCTCTATCCACTGTTTGTCTATGGGTGCCTCCATCTTTCTGAGTCAGATGCAGGGTGGAGTCTCTCAGAGGACAGCCAGCTAGACTCCTGTCTGCTAGCATAACAGAGTATTAATAGTGTCAGGGATGAGTGCTTTCCCTTGGGATGAGTTTCAAGTTGCACTGGTTATTGCTTAGCCATTTCCTAGGTTTCTACTCCATCTCCTGTCCCTGTATTTCTTGCATACAGGACAAATTGTGGGTCATACATTTCTTGGATGGGTTGGTGTCCCTATTGCTCCACTGGGACTCCTGCCTGGCTATAAGAGGTAGCCTCTTCAGGTTCCATATCCCTAATGCTGTGAGTCACAGCTAAGGACACCCCAACTGATTCTTGAGTGGCTCACTTATCCCAGGTCTCTGTCATGTCCTGGAGATGCCACTCACCTCCACAGCCCAGTCAGTTGCAGATTTACATTCATTCCTATGGTCATATGGCCATCTTTCCTATCCCTTCCCATAACTGATCCTAATGATTCCCCCTCCCACCTGGTTCCCTTCCTCCATCTGCTTCTTATAATTATTTTGTTTCTTCTTCTAAGTGAGAAGCAAGCATTCTCTCTTGTGATAGAGCCATTTTCTAAATTGAGATTCCCTCCTCTCGGATGACTTTACCTGGTTGGTGTTAAGTGACTATTCATTACAGCTCCCTATGTCCTAACTTTTCCATATGCTTTGTCTGGACAAGAGGCTACCATAGACAAGAATTTGCAGTACCTATCAACATAAATATCTAAAGAAAAATGTCTTTGAAATATCTATCAATAACATCTACTGCCACGGACCAGATTCGTACCCAGGAGGCACAGGCTCCCCTTTGAAGTCATAATGCCTCTTGTCCTTAATCAGGCTTTTACCCCCAATATTGTGGATTTTACTGGAGTAGACAAGTGGGCGTGGCAATCTACCATCTCCAAATTACTGACAAGATGACTTCAGGTGTTACTGTAAGTGAAATTGTCACTCATAAGGAGAAGCTTTCCTCTACTTCTCTGTATGTAAGTACCTTCTGTGTGAGGACACTTGTATTTTAACCAACCATCTGCAGCTTAAGAAGTCATGACATAGTAAAGGATGAGTGAGTAGTTTAGTAGCTAAAATGTGTAATTCTCATCTCAGGTATTAATTCTTGTGCAAGGGACAATCTCTATGTATAGCTCTAACTTGAATTTAAAACCTTGACAATATAATCAAAACAAAGTCACTGGCATTCCTCCCTACAACCTCATTTCATTCTCTGAAATGTTATCAAGTGTTCTGTCTTCAAGATTAAATTGTAAGTCTTCCCACACAAGAGAGTAAGACAAAGATTTTAGAAACACTGTTCCCAGCACCCATCAAGTATCAGTCTGCAGTCCTTTAATTCTCATTCAAATCATACGGAATACCCACAGGCATGCTCAGATGCACATGAACCCACATGGCTACACACAGGCATGAACAAAGCTCTCTCTATTTTTTTTCCAACATGATAACTTTAACTAAATGTAACCACTCTATTTTTGATAGAGAGCTTTTCTTACAAGGAGCAAATGATAGAAATTATTTTCCTAGGCACTTTGCACACAAAAAAACCCGTGAAGTTTACATTCGTAAAAATAATGAAGGCTGAAGAGATGGCTCTATTCTTAAGAACACTATTAAACTGCTCTTGTAGAGAACGGGGGTTTAGTTCTCAATACCTGTATGAATGCTCATAGCCAACTATAAGTCTACTTCTAGAAGATGCAATGCCCTTTTCTGGTTTCCACAGATACCAGGCCCACCACATGGTATCAATACATGCATGCAGACAAGATATTCATTAACATTCAATAAAAGTAAATCTAAAAAGTGAGTAACTCTCAGTATATAATGGATTACTTGCAATGAGATGTTTAGTTTGTCTGCATGTCTATTTGTCATATTAAAGTTTATCCTGTGCCTGGAATATCTTCTTTGTTTTGCAAAATAAAGGAATGCATCACAGCTAAGAACTCATTGCACATCTAACAAAGGATCATAGATCGGTGATAGGAAACCTGTAAATGCTCTGAAATTATAAACAATGTTTTTCACAAGTTTCTATTTCTTACCTTTTATGTTGTTGAAAATAATATATTGATATAAGGACTGGGCTCTAGACTAAGTGGGTACTAAGATAATGACATAGATGAAAAGCTGTTAGATCTCACTTGACACTCAGTGATTTAGAATATATTTTTGTAAATATAAGGCAGAAATTTACAAAGTTAATATGTTGTATAAAATTCTGCCTAGCTCAAGAGCAAGTAAGCTGAAATCCACTGATCACAAACAATTGATGTTTTAGCTAAAATGGCAACAATGTTGGAGTCTATGTTTGGAATCTGGAGGTTTTAGTATTATTATTATTTTCTCTTTCATGATTCAAATATGTTAATTTTTTATCTTGAACACAAGATAGGTAGAATTAACCCCTGAATACAAATGACTCCAAGTGTTCAATATCTTTATTCACAGACTTTGAATCAAGTATTTCACAAGTAATTGATGTTCAATAAATGTTTACTCAATAAATGAATGAATGAGTGACACACAAGAGAAACAAAATACAAATAATAATATTAGTGCCATGATTAAAATTAATAACGTGTCTTTTAAGAGACCCTTGTGAAGGGCAGATGTTGTATGCATATGAATTAATGAGTAAACAGTGGAAACATTTGTGGCTGGCATCTGAGATAATGAGGGAGTACGGATACAAGATGTTGAACAGCTGGGATGAAAATCCTCTGTTGATGCTCCTAGCAAATAACTGACTCTTTCTCTTGGTCAAAATGTCCAGTCTTGTCTTCTTACACCATATGATGTTTTATCTCCTTCCCATATTGGAGAGAAACAGCAGGCTGGCATGATGTCACAGCACAGTAATTAAGTCACACATTTCTCTGAAATGATTTGGGATGAAATCATATTTGATATCATAGAGTTTTCTCTTGGTTTTTAGTAAATCTCTATAATATAATAATAACTAAAATAACCCAACTCACCAAAGCAAAAGAAAAGCGTTTTGTTGATAAACTTATGACCTTTGGGAAGTTAGATAACTCGAGATTCAGTTTCCTTATTTGCAAAAGTGTAGAATATTTTACCTACTTTACCATATAGAAAGAAGATAACATGTACACATCAACCAAGTTTACTCTCTGAGTGGAATATTTAGTGTCATGAATTAATAAAGAAATATGTTAATGAAATACAATTGGATTGAATGGGTCAAAATTCATTTTAAATTATAATTTATTAGAAGAGACATCTGCCACCTGCTTCTGTCCACACTGTAAATCTGAGTAGGCAGGAGTGGAGTATCTATTTCTGTTGTTCCAGGAAGTCAGGCTTAGGCTAAATTGACTTTCTGAAATGATTTTTGCACATAGAAGGAAAGCATCAGAAGAACTTTAACCTGAGAAACTTCTGCATCCAATGTTCTTTGTCTTATTGCACTACTGTCTGGGGGACTGGACATCTGTCTGGAAACAAAATTGAAAATATCATAATGCAACAGCTATTACAGTGGGATTCAGAAAAGCAGAGGGCTCTGCTGAAATGAAGAGGAAAAGGGCAAATACATTGCTCATTTGATACTGTGGCAGCAGGATTGCCACTTGCCTGGGTATAGAGAGCTTAGACAGACCTGTGTTCAAAGCCAGCACAGGTAGCCATCATCTGAGGTTGAGGGGATCAACTTGCTCCCTCAGGTTTAAATTCAAAATAAACCTACCAGCTCCTACTTGATGGGCAACATAAATTGGATGACACAGAAAACCTAGCACATGGTAGAGAATCTATAACCATTAGCTGTTGCTTTCATTACTATCTTAGTGAAAATTTTCCTTTACTCAGTGTGGGAAATAATCAGTGTTTGAGGTCCTGCTTTGCCTTCACACAGCTTTGTGACTTCTGGAAATTTTAACTCTTTCTGGACTTAGGTTCATGAGAAAAAATCCCACAGATCCAAAGTAATAATAGTGTCTTCTCTGATATTAAAATGCCCATAATTGTGAGAGAATGTAGAAGTATTGTTTTGCTGGGTCCATTGTTTATCAAAGGTTAGTAGTTATAGAATATATCTGAATATAAAAATCCTTTTTGTATTTTTTTTCCAATTTTCCATGGCTCTAAACTGCTAAAGCTGCTAAATACAGTATGGATAAAATGTGTCTTGCTGCACACTGACCTCTTGTCTTCCACACAGACCTGTGCAATACATGAATGTTTTGTCCTTTGTAGAAAAAATTTCTTATCAAGCTTGAACACATGCATATCCACTGCAAAGGAAGCACAAATCATCCACCGTTGGAAATGCTGTTAATTATTTTTAATGATGCATATAGATTATTTATGTTTTCAAAATGAACACATTATGAATGGAAAATTATGGAAGATACATGTGCATGCATCCTCTAATGTAAAAGCTCAGCTGACTTCCCAAATCTCAAAGATGGCTGTTTTGGTCTAAGATATTGTGAATATGCATGAGTTAGAGATTTCAAATGATACACCTAGTGTCTTGAGCTTGCCTTTGTAAGTTGTAGTCATTCACAGGTCATATTATTTGGTTTTCCTGTTTCTGTGATAAAATACTCTGACAAAAACAACTTAAGAAAGAGCTTATTCAGGCTCATATCATGAGTGGACAGTACATCATAGAAGGCAAGTTATAGAAGCAGAGGCTTGAGGCAGCTGGTCAATAAATACCTACCACAAAACAACAGAGACCTATAAATGTATTTGTCTCACGTTCTTCTTATTCGGCTTGGTTCTACAGCCTTGTGGAATGTTACACTATTAGGATAACTCTTTCTATTTTAGTAACTTTATCTAGATAATTCCTCAAAGACATGACCAGTGATTTGTATCTTCAGTGGCTCTAGCTCTTGTCACTTTGAAAATATAAATCACACAATTATAAGGAAAGTAATTGAGGTGCAAGATTAGTTATTTGATGTTAGCTCCCCATTCTCTGGTCTTTCTGTACCCCAATTACCCAGAACAGTGCAGCATATGTACAGAGATAATGCAAGCATAGTATTTGTGTTAGCTTGTTCATATCTAATTGTGTATCAATTTCCATTGACTCATCTAAAAATTTCTCCACAATATTCAGAGTATTTGGTTCTTTTATAGACCCAGTTCTTGGTGTCTAAGATCAGGAACAGCCCCTAATTTTTTCTAGTTGCCAGTTTAAATATCTAAAAATGCAGATACAATATTCATTGTCTTTTTTGAAATTGTTTTTCCCTAAAGATCTGAGCCTTTATTTTCTCCATAAATTTTTCTCAACTTCAGGACATGAGTCAACCACACAATCTGGCAAGAAGTTGCACAACTACATACAAATGCTTAATTAAAGACAGAAGCATGAAGGTGCAGCTCAGTGAAAGTTAAAGTTCAAACAGGGTGGGGGTTTCCAAGTCCTGACTGTGTTGGAGAAGGAGAGACAACAGGGGAACTCACACCGTAAGGGTGGGATGGGGTTTGTTGCTGCCCATGATCTCTTACACAATGCTCACAGAAGGCATAGTTGCAGTCCAATGTAGGAAGAGAAGGCACCAGGTCTTGAAGCTACAATGGAGGAGAATCCAGAACAAATATTGTATGGTTCAGTACCACATTAAGGCACCTGTCTTAAAAGTTTTTATACCTGAGAATCAAAAGAATAAAGGTACTTCAACCCAATATAATTTTCCCTTCACAATCATCTAGATATAAATCACAATTATCTAGATAGGACTGTGGGAACCCTCCTATAATAGTATCCATCAATCCCATAATCTGTTTTTGTTTACCTATCATTGCAGACAGCGTGGCCATTAGAGTAAGGGCAAATATCCATCAAGTAAGTACATTCTTAAAGAAAAGGAATGTTTTCTAGATAGAATGTGGCAAAATGTCTTCCAAGTATGTGTGACATTAAATCATATATTATTGACTTTCTAATTATTGACATAGCATACTATTACCTTTAGGTAGATTCAAACCTGATTTTTAAAAGTTATATAATTTTGCTCTCTAAAATACCTGTAAATTTTTTAAATGAACTTTATCTGGAAAATATGAATGAGAAATTTTTCTCTGACTCATATTTTATAATTTAAATATTATTACATATCCACTGATTATAGATAATTATATGTGTTATACACACCCAACATTTGACAAAAAATATTAAAGTGTTAAAGTACAGTTTTCGCCAAATGATGCCCAAAAGGACAGCCTCAGATATTTTAGGAACTAATTTAGTGCAATCATCATAGAAAGCAATGAGCTATATCTTCAACATTCCCCTGGTACACATCCTTTGTCTCTGTCTTTCTAACCACAGAAATGCATTCTTGCACTGTGATCATGCATTACAGATTGTTGTCAGTACTACGATATTCACATACAAATATATATTGAGATTCTACCGAGGGCTAGGCCCTGCTTATTACTAAATGAATCTGCTCTCACAGAACTTAGACATTGCAAATAGTCGTGAAAAGGTAGGATGCTGTCAAAAGAAAGAGAAAACCACTTGCCTGAAGAAAGGAATTCTTCCTTTTAAAGAGTTGTAACATTTTAGTTTAGGAGTACATCATAATTTAATTAGACACTCTTTATTGAGAGACAAAAAGGGAATAATGTCTTGGAAAGATTTGCTTGCTCAATAGCTACAAGTAACAACCAGTTTTTATACACAGGATGAGGGAGCTTTGCAAGCACTAAAATAGAATGATCACTAAGAGTTACTGTTAAATTAAAATTAAAGGAAACAATATTTGCATTGGCTTATAAAATGCATAAAATGTTCCTGGAAGGTTCTGTAAGAAGTTAACATCTGCTATCTAAGGAGGTGGAAGCATAGGAAGTGGGACTAGCAAAGGGAGAAATCTTCGGCTACAATTATCTTAAGTAAATTTTTAATATTTCAGTACTTAAATCATCTTACATGTTAGAAATAAAGTGGATAGTACTGATTTTGCCATTATAAAATACATGCAAAGTTTTTACTATTGCTGAAACCTCAATGTCTGCTTATTGTCCATCATAGCTTCACTGGTTTGTAGGAAATGTGTTATATTCTGAATACTGTTTCTGTTACAGTCAGGTCATTGAAGTAACATCATGAAGGCTCTTATATCCTATATTGTCCACCTTCACTGTTAATGAAACATCAAATTTCTTAAGACTTTATTTTTACATTGTCTTTAAGAACTCCATTGAAATCTCATCAGCAAAAGTCATCTGACATTTCATCTGTACATTTTCTATTACTTTAAGATTCATGAGATTTGGTTACCATATGTAGATTTTAGAAGGTGTGCAATGTGATTAATTCTGACATACTATTCCAAACACTTTGCTATTGATCTACTAACAACAGTTGCTGTTCTTGACTTTTGCTGGCCTTAGGATGCTTCGGTTTCATCCCTGATATTCACCACCATCAAGTGAGCTTCCCAGCCCTTGGAATCATTGACCAGTATTGGTCCATGAGGACAAAGGAAGCAGAGATGAAAAATGGGGTGGGAGAGCAGAGGGTGTTCAGAAGCCCTGTGAGTACTTATGGAAATGACAACACCAGAATTAGTTTCAGCAAGGCAGATCAACTTTATTTGGGGTGATTCAAGGCTTAAATAACTTGGTGGCGAATTTGTTAAACCACTTTGGCTCCCTGCGGGTCGCAAGTTGGTAGCAGTCCAAGAACTCTCTGGATTCACAAATGAAAGACACACATACGCCAGATTAATTTTGATATGCCTTAGCTAGCTCAATAGCTAGGCACTTAAAAACTTCCTGCAGCCAGCAAACACTACCCTTCAGTATTGCTGGCTTAACACCCCTTAAATCCATATTTTAATCTTTACTTCCCTGGCTCCTTCTGGGCGGTCTCCAGTCATTGCTGACCAAGATGCTTCTGGACTGCCCTTCCAGGGACCAGTTTCTTCTTGTACCTATATTTTGGCTGTTATTCCCTCCTGTTCCTTCCAAGAGGGATCAGTCCTACCCCCTTCTCCTGGCTCTCCTTTCTTCTTGCATTCTTCCCTCAGGAACCCAGATGCCCACCCACCCCCGCTCTTTCCTCTTGCCCATCCATCAGCCACTGTCTCTCTATTGATCTATCAAAAACCAGCCAGGCAGTGTCAGCGCATGCCTTTAATCCCAGCACTGGGCACATGGACATTCAGAGTTTGGACATGCAGATTCCCGATCTTGGGATCAGAATTAAGACAAAGCATTAGAACGAATCCCCAACAATAAAATTTTGGGGAAAGGGGTCAGAATATCCAGGATGGTCAAATGTCATTGGCTGATGGCTTAAGGTACCAAATGCCTCATTAGCATAGAGAATTCCGGGAATCTCAGAGGTTACTGAACAGTTTCTTATTAGGAGAAAGGAAGTTAAACCTGTAATCTCAACTAAGGCTACATGACATTCTGCAAGTAGAGACATGTGGGGAGATTTGAACTCCCCAGACAAGGTCAGAGAAGGAGAAGCCCTGATAGTGTAGGGAGTCCTCAACTTACACCAAGCCCAGAAGAGTCTCTGGACAATGGCAGACTTTTACCTTAATTACCAGGGCAACACCACTATACCTGACATGGTTGATTTCTATCACGTGGTTCCCACAGGTGTTTTACCTACAATCATGTTTTTAAGCACTCAGCTGAAGATCTGAGAGACTACTATAAAAATGCCTCATTCTCACTAAATTTCCAGTAGTGTGTATTATATCTGTTATTAGCTGAGCATACAGAATCACAACTGCGGCTCCTCAGATCATAGAGTTTACATGCTCCTAGTAGAATTGCCCTGCTCATTGTTGTGGTCTGGAAACTTGAACAAGGAAAAGCAGGAATACATTCCCAGAGCTCACTCTGCTCTAAAATTCTCAGAGGTCAAGACTCTATAAGTCTATGGTCAAGTCCATGGGGTCAAACCCCTCAATTTGCACTTATTTTTAATATGATCCCAATATGCTATTCTTTTAGCTTATCTTTCCATGTTCTCCCCTAAATCCTTATCATAGTTTTCAATAAAATTCATTCAATTTATAGATTAAGTTGAGGAAGGAAAAAAATTATCTTTTATCATGGTTAAATATTGAGATTTGTAAATGCAATGAGTATGTTATTTATATGCCCTTGTAAGGCCTTCAATAGGAGCTTTATATCTTTCTCTTATAATAATTGCTTATTCTTTATTAGTTTAATTCTCAAAAATACTTGAGAGTATTTTCAGCAATATTGTAAATGATCTCATTTTCTTTTGCATTTTATGCTTGGTTATTGGTACAGAGGGACATTCTTGATGGCTTGTAGTGAATGTGTAGCTGGAAATTTTATTTACATTTTCTAATTAGTTTCTGTAGTTTGTTTCTGCTGATTCTGTTTGATGCCCTATGTGTATCACACTGTCATCTGTATCTAATTATACTTTTGACTTTTCCTTTACAATCTTCCCTATTTGTTTCACTTTTCTTACTATGTTTCATGCTGTTCGGCACACAGTATAAAGCTTCAGAGATAACCAAAACCTCCTGCATCTAATTTTGCTGGTGAGAGCTTCTATTTTCAAAGTTAAAGATTGCTTTCTTTGTGTGTCCTTAAAAAGCAGACATTAGCACATAAAAAGTGTTCAGTGTTTAGTTTTCTTGAGGTATCTTTTATTGAGTCAAAGCTATAGAATTTTATCAGTTTTTTCCAAATCTACTGAGATTTTTGTCTTGTTTTTGATGATTCATAACTCTATACACTTTATGTGGTTGGACTACTGTTATGGAATATTAACCATATTTAGATACTATTCTATCTATTCTTTTTAGTTCTTTATAACATCTATTTTGTTGACACAAAACGATTAGACTTTATAATTATTTATCTCAAAAGCAGATAAAAGCTATCTGGATAGAGAGTCTGAGTCTCTCAGTCTTCGTTTGAACATTAGTAATGCCATATTTGAGTACCTATCTTTATATTTGGATGTGGGTGTTCTATATTTTTAACAATAAGAATCAGAAGTAAATCTTATAGTATTTTAATTTCTTAGTCCTTGAGAAGCTTGTTCAAGACACTCACTGAAGGTTGCTTGTCTATACTCTCCCATCAGTGTTTTTTAGTGATTCTATGCCTATGCTCACACCTATTTCTCTAAACTTCATCTTCCAGACAATATTCCCTAGCTTTTTGATACTGCCAGAGCTCGGCATACATGGTGCCTGTTGTGAAGAACATCATTTCTATTTCAGTCAGAATGAGATTGATGCCCCATTTCCACCTTCCTATGATGCTTTATTTCTTCTCCATGCCAACATACACAAATTACAGTATTGTACTTTCTGTTTTGTGGTCTGTTACCATGGTGATATGAACACATTCCATCGTAGAGAAGCTCATTTCAGTCCTGGCATTCCTATACAGCTTCAAGATATACACTGCAAATATAGTTCTGTTTGTTTAACTACAAACCTTACTCAATATTCACAATTTTGGAATTTAAAATTCCATTTTTAAATGAACCTTTTATTTGTACTTATATTTCCAGGAGATAAGTGATTCAACATCTGAATATATAAGTGTGAACCTTGAGCTTAGAGTAAAGAACCAGTATTGCATTTCAAACTGGGGACACATTTATATTATACATATGGTTGCCTTATGTAGGTTGAGGGGGTGGTAATAAAATGACCAGAGGTTATAATTACAGTCTCTACCTCCAAATATTTCCTACAGAGCTGCTGTCAGTGGCACTAAACAAATTGTTCACAGTTACTAAATATACTGGGCATGTATTGTAGTGGGAGAAATGATGCTATCTGGATGACATTTTACAAAACTATCAACTGCTTGTTTGCTTATTTAATCAAGAAAATTAGGATATAAAGAGGACCCATTTTACACATGAATACTATGTAAAGGAATGCAATGCAGCTGAAGAGATAGGAAAGGGTGATCTGAGATAGTAAATAAATTGCATTTTAGTTTCATGTTTTATTTCCACAGTCTGAACTCTAGACTGCTTACTCCCATACTACCTTCACAGAGATGTTGAAGTATTTAGTGGGTTTACATTGAAACATCTGTATACATAAGACTTCAAAAAGTGTCTACGTAATATATTTGTGTCTCTGTATAATGAATGAGTGAAGAATTTATCTGAACCCACGTAGACAATGACATCGAAGTACTGTGCCTGCTTTTAGACACGGCACACAGATTCTTCAAGTATGGTGACTCTTGAAATGCAAATCGATCCATTCCTTTCTCCTTGTACAAAGCTCAAGTCCAAGTGGATCA
>NW_022196904.1:84127805-84128164 GCF_008632895.1 Mastomys coucha
GGAAACTGGGAATGGAGAAATTCGCATGTAAATAAAGAAAATATCTAAAATTAAAAAAAAAAAGAAATCTACAACAGTGAAAGTTCACCCCAAGTTTATGCTGCTTTAGACTGACTACCTTTGTCACTTGTGCACTTCAGCCCTTCACCCTACAAAAAAGAAATCCCAATACATTCTATGGAGAGGAATCCAGAGTCTGCAGGATAGCAATAGTCATAACTCTGTCTTCACCTTCCTATCTGACCAGGCTGGTTTTACTTCTGAGGGACTGCAGATGGTTCTTTGAGTCATCAATACGGGTATGAGATAAAGTCTCATTCTCTCTCTCTCTCTCTCTCTTTCTCTCTCTCTCTCTCTCT
>NW_022196904.1:84128174-84163272 GCF_008632895.1 Mastomys coucha
TCTCTCTCTCTCTCTCTCTCTCTCTCTCTCTCTCTCTCTCTCTCTCTCTCTGTCTGTCTGTATCTGTCTTTCCCTCCCTCCCCCTTCTCACCCCTCTCTTTCCTTCTCACTCTCACTCTCCCCTTCCCCTAGCCCCTCTCTTTCTCATCTTATCTGTGTGTCTGTGTCTGTCTGTGTGTGTCTCAGTGTATGTGAAAGAGAAAGACAGACAGACAGATAGAGACAGCAACAAAAAGAGACAGAAGAGGGAAAACCGATTTCAAATCCATGTAAGTTCTTAATTTGGTGCTCCACCGTTCACCAAATCTTATTTCCAATATGTTGACCATACATCCTATTAACACATACTGAAGATTTTACTGAGATTTTTACTTCTAAAAATATGAAGTCTGGTCTCTTTGAGCCCCTGTAGGCTCAGGTTAGCTGTTTCTATAAATATTCATTATTATTATTATTACTATTATTATTATTATTACTATTAAATCTATTTTATAGTCCAGTAATTATCCCCCCTCCTAGTCTGCCCTCTGACTGTTCCTCATCCCATACCTCCTCCCCCATCTCCAAGAGGATATCCCCAACCTTCCATCCCCACCCCACCAGACCTCCCAACTCCCTAGCACCTCAAGTCTCTCCAGGGTTAGGTGCATCTTCTCTCACTGAGGCCAGAGCAGGCAGTCCTCTGCTGTATATGTGTCAGGGGCCTCATATCAGCTAGTGTGTACTGCGTGGTTGGTGGTTCAGTGTCTGAGAGATCTCAGAGGTTCAGGTTAGTTGAGACTACTGGTCTTCCTATGGGTTCTTTCCTCATCTTCTTCCATCATTTCCCTAATTCAACCACAGGGGTCCCCAGCTTCTGTCCATTGGCTGAATGTAAATATCTACATCTGACTTTTTCAGCTTCTTGTTGGGCCTCTTGGAGGGCAGCCATGATAGGTCCCTGTCTATAAGTACACCATAGCATCAGTAATAGTGTCAGTCCTTGAAGTGTTTCCTTGAGCTGGATCTCAATTTGGGCCTGTCACTGGACCTCCTTTCCTTCAGGCTCTTCTACATTTTTATCCCTGCAGTTCTTTTAGACAGTAACAATTCTGGGTCAGATTCTTCGACTGTAAGATGGCAACCACATCCCTCCACTTGATGTCCTGTCTTTCTACTGGAGATGGACTCTACAAGTTCCCTCTCCTCACTGTAGTGCATTTCATGTAAGGCTCCTCCCTTTGAGTCCTGAGAGTCTCTTACCTCCCAAATCTTTAGTAGACTCTAGAGCCCCCACACATACTTCTTACCTCTGCAGGTTGCCTGTTTCCATTCTTTCTGCTAGCCCTAGGGACTTCAGTACTGTCCCCTCACCCCCCGCCCCGCCAATACTTGATCATGCTACCCTTTTCCCCTCCCTGTCCTCAATCCCATCCAGGTCCTTTCCTCCATCTGCCCCTATGATTGATTTCTTCTCCCTCCCAAGTATGATGGAGCCATCCTCACTTGGGCCCTTCAGCTCGATAAACTTTTTGAGTTCTGTAGATTATTTCCTGGGTATTTTGTCCTTTTTTGATTCCCCAAGATCCACCTAATGGTTGGCTGTGTGTCTCTGCATTTGTTGATAAGGTGAAGACTCTGATTATTATTATGCTAGGATACTGTCTGTAAGTATAGCAAATATAATTAGCAGTCTCAGAAGTGTGCTCCCTCTTGTAGTATGGGTCTCAAGCTGGACCAGTTATTGGTTGACCATTCCCTCAATTTCTGCTCCAATTTTATTCCTGCTATTCTTGTAGGCAAGACAAGTTATAGGCCAAAGGTTTGGGGGCTTGGTTGGTATCCTAATCCCTTCATTGGAAGTCTTGCCTAGCTACAGAAGGCAAATTCAGGCTCCATATCCCCCATTACTAGGGGTCTTAGCTAGGATCACCCTCATAGATTTCTGAGAGTTTGCACTGCCCTGGGTCTCTAGCTCATTCCAAAGACACCTCTTCAACTCCAGTTTTAGTTGTCAATTCTACTACTCTCTCCTACTATCATCCCCAACCTGAATGATTATGATTCCAACCCCCATCCCCTTGACCACCTCCATCTAGTTCCCATATAAAACCAACTATGTCTATTCTATTTCCCCTTCTCAGTGGTATTCACCGGTCTCCCCTTGAGGCCCCAACCAGTGAGTCTGCATGTGAGTGACCTAGACTTTTTTGCATATATGTTAAAATTGTGTAGCTTGGTTTTCATGTAGGACTCCTAACAGTGGGAGCATAGGCTGTCTTTGACTGTTTCCTACTTTTGGGACCCTGTCCTACAATTGGGCTGCCTCTTTTAACCTCAGTAATAGATGCACCTAGTCTTACTGCTACTTGATATGCCAAAGCCACTGGATATCCATAGGAGGCCTCCCCTTCTCTGAAGAGAAAGGAAAGAGGAGTGGGTGAGGGGGAGGGAAGTGGGAGGGAGTACTGGGAGGAGACGAAGAAGGGAAATTGTGGTAGGATGTGAAGTTAATTATTTAGTTAATTAATTAAAAATATGAAGTCCAGACATCACAAAGTTGGATTAGTATTTAAAAGCACTTGCTGATGTTACAACAGAACTGAGTTAGTTCCCAGAAGAGCCATACCAGGTAGACCAACTACCTGTGACTCCTCTATATGATTTGATGCTTTCTTCTGAACTCTGAGGATACCAGCATTAAACACACACACACACACACACACACACACACACACTCAGAGAGAGAGATAGAGAAAGAGAGAGAGTAAGAAAGACAGACAGAGAGACAAACAGACAGACAGAGACAGAAATAAATCTTTACAAAATTAGAGGTCCAGGCACATCAGAATGGCTGGTCCATTTTGTCTGATGCTTTCATCACCATTGCCACATTGACCACCACAGGTGGAAAGCCTACCAGGATTGTCCATCTGGTGTCTTTATTCAGCCAAGAACAGCTATGAAAGCATCCCAACGCAGCATCATAAACTTAGTGAAAACATTGAGTCTTCTGTGATTAGTTTTGTAACTCTATGGCAAAGTTCTTTAGCATGCATTTGAAAAAAACATTTTGAAATGTCAAAGGTTGGAAGATGGTTCTCAACCGGCCATAATACTGCAACCCTTTAATACAATTCCTCGTGTTATAGTGATTCCAAACCATAAAATTATTTTGTTGCTACTTCATAACTGTAATGTTGTTGCCATTATGAATTGTAATGTGAATATCTGGCATGTGTTTCACCCTCCCCGCAACCCATGGGTCAATGTTAATGTTCTCTACAGTGACAAGAAATAAAACAAAGGAAGCATCATGTTTGGAATCTGACAGTTTGTCAGACACTACAGGAAATCTATTACTTCATGAAGTACTTGCATTGCTTCCAATGTACATTTACTTTGTCATAACAACAATTCACCTGCAGTGATAGAACCAGACATCAATTGTATTTTCTCCTGCAGCAAGAAGTTTCACAGAGATGGCATATTTGTCCCCAGATTCATTGGCATTGGAGCCTGACTTCTCTGCTCACCTAATCCAGATTTTAAAAAGATCACAGAGCAGAGCTGAGCAGAGCAGAGGGTAAATGCTAATTCAGTAGTGTCACTGAAAACTTTTCCCCAAATCTCTGAGAAGTCACTTCCTTTTAGAATATCCTCAAGAATTGTGTCACAAACTTAAAAGGAAACTGGGAAATTTGTGTTCTTTAAACTGTGCATATGGCCAGCCTGAAATTAATTATGGGCTTGTTAGCAAGGAAGAAGTCGAATATAGATATTGAGGAAGCTAACAGAAATGTTTATAGTTGTATGCCCCAATTTAAGTCATTTTTCCTGGCATCTTGATGCTCTCTGTTCATGTACGTAGAATTTAAGCAGCAGAGCCCTAGTGACTGCCATAGGGCCTGCATTGTTCTTGAGGTTCAGTGTCCCTTGAAAGGCTACTTCTTTCCAGGAACATTGGAAGACAAATTCTAGACTGTTCTTTCCTTAATGCCAAAAAACATTTGAATATCTTCCAGGTACCATTGCAACTGTGTAGAGTTTTGTGGCCTCTGGCTGCACAGGTGATGGATGAGTCGGGGATCTAATCCCCTTCTGCATCCATTACATGATGTTATCTATAAAAACTGCTTAAAATTTGAGAGGAAAATGTCTCAAAGATGAAAAACACCTTTAGGATCTTTGCTAATGTGATTTCTGACCATGGAGATTCTTGGGCTAACTCAGGATTTCCAAGTTGACATTGAGTCAGAGCAGTGTGGGAGACTTAGGCTAACTCCCCATTCGTTTACCCTAACAGAAACCCAATAATAAACATTCCAGTGACAATCTCACATAGTTCTTAACACATTCCATGTCTAAAGTCTCTATGGCTTTTCCAATAACTCAGACTGGTGCTGACTCAAGTATATGAAAGAACAAGTGGTCATGTAGGAGTGATTAGTGAAAATGCAATGCTGAGATTTGAGCCTTAAACCCATGATTTCAAATCTAAATTCCTGCATTCCTTCCATAAGCTCAGTCTCCATGGCCATTCATAATGCAAAGAGAAAATAAAGCAAAGACACGTTTTAAACAATCAGATTTTTATTGAACAACATCTAAATGCCTAATCTGCCCGACAATCTATTATCAGGAACTATTCAAAATGCTTAGTTTTTTGTTTCCTTTTTTCTTCAGAAAATTTAGTAATCAACTTATTTGAGGGGAAAACAATTATTCGCTAATGAATCACTTGACATTTTCTTAAACCAAAATTCTGAAATTAGTACTATTATTTTAAAATAGATAATTAATAACCAATTGGCATGCATATCAAATGATGTTTAATATCTAACACACTGCCATAAATATCTAATGGCTAAATTACTCCTGCTAACAGCATTATTGACAGAGATTTGTTTAGAATATACTATGAGGAAAACCTTGTGACAGATTCTGCAAATGGTACAGGAGAGTGTGTGTGTGAGAGAGAGAATATGTCTAGGTGTGTGTGTGTGTGTGTGTGTGTGTGTGTGTGTGTGTGTGAATGTGTATGTGAATATGTATTTTGTGTGTAAGTGTATGAGTGTTTATGTAAATGTGTGTGTTTTTTATGCATGTGAATGTCTGTATCTGCATATGTGTGTTTGTGAGTATGTGTATGTAAGTGTGTGTGTGAGGATGTGTGTGCATGTTTGAGTGTGTTTGTGTGTGTCCTAGGTAAGAGATGCCTTATACCTCATATGCATTTATATATTTATAAAACATGAAGAAGAGACAACAGATAAGGGGAAAACATTAATTTGAATAAGAAAATTCTGTCTACATCTCTTTTGAGTGTTGTTTCAGTTGTCTGAGAGAAGACTCAAAAAGAATTATGAACATTCTATCTTGTTTAAGCCTAGCACAATATATGTATTGTTCTCAATAAATTCTCACTGGATCAAATAGATGATTCCTTTTCATAACTGTTTTTTAAAGTAGCACCCTCCCTGTCAAGGTGCCTTGCTTTCTGGAGATCTCCCACATATTTAATGATATGTGATTGGCTGAAACAGATTGAAATGATCCCCTTCTGAATGTACCGTCTGTCCTTAGGAGCTCTAATCTTGCTTTCACAAGCAAGTCTTAGTATCACTAACTTCCCTCTGCTGGGGAATTGGAAGCAGATAGCATCAAATGCAAGGACTGCTGTGCAATAGGCAGATGTTGCATTCCTATACATAGTGGCTGATTCCTCCCTCTTTGCCAGCATCTGCTCTCCCCTCTAAGCACCCTGTTGTACTTTTCTAATTGGTTATGGATAAGAAAAGTAGAAATGCCCCTTTTGTGCTCCTTAATGAATCAACCCTTCATTAATCCCTTTCACTGAGGCATGAAAACAAAAAGTTGGAAGCTGATTATCATCTTCATTACTAGAATCTGGGCATGGAAAAATGGTTCCTTTTGGGATTCCTGTACCTTCTTTGTCCAGGAATAAATTTCAGAGTGAGAGAATGTTAACATATATTATTTCAATGATAAAGGAGATTATGAACTTTATCACATGATATGCATTGGTAAGAACAGACATTGTAGCTGATAACAAAGAAAATGGACAAAATTTCACATTTTCTCATTTTCAGAAATAAAAAGGACATAATAGATACTAAACCACTAATGAATATTTCAATTGTAATTAAGAATGCCTTGAAAAGAGTTCTCTACATATTTTTAACTACATAAAACATACACAGAAGTCTGATGCAATGATTACAACAAAATTGGTTCCACAGGTACAATATTCTCAAGTGGTTCATGCCATACTAAAGAGGCACAGATCCATATATATATATATATACATATATATATATAATACACACATATATATGTATGTGTATATACATATATATACATACATATGAATATATATACCAACATAAGTATGCACATACACATATACATATACATATACCTAAATATATATACATATATATATATATATATATATATATATATATATCAATGACTTGAATGCATGCAATGTGTCTAGTCAATAATTATTCTTTGAACTGGTCATAAGAGAATAAACCTAACCCATTTTATCATTTCTAAGATGTATATCTTTTCTATCTGAAAACTGATTAGATTTCACATTGTCTAAAATATTATTGGGGTAACTTTGAGGCTCTTGTAATAAAGTTTACATCAACTAGTCTTGAGAGGGCACTATCAGCAAGAGGCACCTTTGAGTTTGGTGGGAGACTAAAAGAACATAGTGGAAGTATAATCTAGAAGAAAAAGAATTCAAGCTCTCCTAGATGCCTATGATTCAAGTCTAGGAGCCTCAGTACAAGACTAAGACCTGTGTACCCCCTGATTTCTTCACTCACACTGAGAACACAGCCCTTCAGAACATCCAGTGTCAACAGGAGTCTAGTATTATGTTCCCGGTTTGATATTTCTAATTCTAATTCATGTCAGTAAGTAAAGAGATCTGGAAAGAGTAGCATGATCACATTCCTAATTTCTACAGGGAAACTGAAGCGTAGAGAACACATGAAACACACTCACTGTCATCAGGAAAAGGTAAGTTGGTGTTCTAGTTTGTCTCTTTCCAAGTTCAGTGGGTTCTCTGCTGTTAAAAAAACACAATTGGCTTTGGAAAACCCATTTTTCTTCTCTGGGAATTCATTTTTATTATATAAGAAATGAGACTAGGTTGACTAATGAGGAAGTGACAAGTTGTGTAGCATAGGTGTTTATGCACACATATAGTCCCAGCCTACAAAATAAATTTGTGTAAATAGGTAGATTTAGCTTTTATATATTTTTCAGATGATAAAATAAAGATGGATGGCATCTAGGATCACACATTCAGAGGTAGAACTGAAAACTAATGAGCCTCAGTAGCCTGACTCAGAGCCTGGCTCTCTCATGCTGCTTCTTGGAACTGCTTCCATAGACATGTGTCCAAAAATTTCTTCATGCAATATATGATCATTACAGGGATGTTATTGAGGAATAACCCTCATGATCCCCTTATTAATATGCATTGTCTTGCCTACCTGTTGCTTATTGGCTATTATAGATTCCTTCTGTCCTCTATCTAGATATGGCCACAGAGAAAATAGCTGGACCTAGAGACCAGGAGAATCTGTATGAAGTCGGGTGTCAGTGCTAGATCCAAGAAGCTGCACTTATCATCAAATATTATATCTTATTTGGTACACCATAAATGCAGACCACCAAATCATATGCAGCTAGAGTCTGAGGTTATAGCACATTGACACCAATTCTTTGATCATCCTTCCAGATGCCTACAGCCCTACAAGATCTGGTCTCTCTGGATTTTCTCTGTAGCAGTAACTGTCTCTTTTTGCTAAGATTAGAGAATTCTCTCTCCTACTGATTTTTTTCTATGTGTTTCCTACTTTGTCTGATTTGTATATTAATCCTTACTCGTGGGACACACTGCCACTGATATCAGACCAAAACCAAGGCATTGTGCAAGCTTAAACACAGCTTTAAAATTGGTGCCCAAAATTAAGAATAGCAAAGAATAATTCTTGGAGAAACCTAGCTGGGTTCGTTGTTTATGAACAGAGAGATTCATAGTGCCTAGAACCATAGACTAGACTCTTTGTAAGATCATAATGCGATTTAACCAGCATAAACTCCATCTGTATGGGCAACTCCATGGAAGCTTAATGAAATGATAATTTGTAAAAATAGAAAAATAATGAGGACCTTTAAAAGTATTGTCTCTGTTGTGTTGTGTAACCTCTGTCACACTATGGTCAGTAGCTAAATGTGTTTAAGGCATGATTATTGAACTAAGAACTGCTGCATCTCTGCTTCACCACTGATAACCATGCCATCATCACCAAACATTCTGCTTTCATTAAACATCAATTTTCCTGGGAGGAAAATAGAAAATAATGCCATTTTCCACCTCATAGAGTTGTGAGGATTTAAAAATGTCTGATGTAAAAGCCTTGGCCCTTTTTTGGAACACTACAGTCTCTTGAGTATAAGAGGTCAAAGGTTGTAAGACACATTGTCCAAGTTAATAACAAATTGAAGACACAAAGCAACCAAGTTGAACTGAGTATGCTCTTTACTGACAAGGGACATAGTTTTTAGGGAGTTTTGTTTTATGGAACAGAAAGAAAAGTATTTTTTTTAATGGAAGAAATAATGATAAACATTCTATATAAGAAACTCCTTATTGTGTAAGGGCATTATAATTACTACTCTTTATTACTAGGTAGTAATAGGCAATGTCCTTTAGTTGAATCCTTATCTTCTTCGACAATAAGGTCTGAGCCTGAATTGAATCTCCTAACAGAGTTTCACTAAGTACATGTTAAAGGCTGCTACCTCTGCTCCTAACCTACTCAGAAGTTGCTTCCATAAATGGAGACAGCTTTTCAAGAGGTAATCTAGTCCCTTATACATATTTGCTATGAAATTATTGGGGAAATGATTTTCTTCATTTTGTTCTCCAAACAAAAGGTCACTTTTGTTTCTCAGAGCACTGGCTCTGTAGAAGACTTTCTCTGTTCCTGAGTCCTAGGTCTCCCCTGGCCACTGGCCACTGGCAATTTGAAGACTTTTGGTTTCCCATTGCATGGAAGTGCAGTTGCTTTGAGAAAGAATATAAGCTAATAAGAAGAATGAATTCTATTCAAAATTTTCAAGGGTATTTATTTCACATGAGAAATTCCTTGGTACACATCTGCTGTAAAGGTGCATTTTACATCCCCAAATCAAGCTGTTTGCCAAACAGAGAAGAACAAGAAAATCTCTATTGTGAATCTGTAAGAGCCACAGTCATCATTTAGATGCATTCAATTATATCCTTTTCCATAGTTGTGGTATAATTACACTGTACATTCTTTAAAATCCCTTCCTACCAGTTACTTAATACATTGTAATCACTTTTCTACATGACTGCACAGAAACTCCCTAGGATAGCATTCAAAGCTTCTTATATTCTGACTTCTCTCTTCATCTTTTTCTTCCACATATCACATGCTCTACCATCTATACACAGATAAGTGCTGCTGAGCATAAAATCTGATCTCTCTAAACTCCTATCACTTTCTTTAACTTGTGTATCAGTCCAGTTCACCTTTACCAGAAGAAGAATTTAACCCCAACTGTTCAAAGGTTGAATCTCTTATAGAGGTATGTGCAGGTTTGAGATGACAAGAAAGGAATAGTATGAAAAAATTGCTTGATCAGCTGCTGGCAACCAGAAAGTTGTCGCACCTTCCAGGTCTTACCAAATTCCAGAATTCTAGAACAAGCTATGAACCAGAACTCAGAACTCCAGAGAAGGTAGCACTTGCCATGGCTATGGTCACCAGTGACATAAGATACTATCACAGCAGAAAAGGATAAAGAAAAGATGCTCCATCTCTCTTTCCACCATTTCTCTTATTTCTTGTCATCTTTTATCATTGTCCAAGCCCCAGATTTTTGAGCCAGGAGGCTAGGATACAATGAACATTTTTCTGCAGGTACCATCTGTTTAACAGGAGTAATCAATGAAGGTCAAATAATTGATCAGGAGAAGGAGCAAGAACCTATCTCCTTCTCAAATTGCTCTGACTTAGCCTTACAGTTTCTAATGTGTTGCTATTTGTTGAAAGAAGCTAGGGTATGGAGCTATCATGCTCTTTTTTCTTTGATTAAGTAATAAATTAGTATCTTTATTTATTCACTTATCATCCAAATGGCAGCCTCCCTCTCTTCCCAATCCCTCCCTCAGAAAGCATCTACTACCATTATCTGTGACCACCCAGTCTCAGAGTAGAAGTGGGTATTCCTTCCTGGAACCAATTCACTCTGACACCTCAAGTCACTGCAGGATTAAGCACATGCTTTGCTGCTGAGGTCAGACAAAGCAGCCCAATTAAGGGAATAAGATCTGCAAGCAGGCAGCAGAAGCAGGGTAAACTCTGCTCCAATTCTTACGGAACCAACATGAAGACCAAGCTGTACATCTGCTGCATATATGCAGGGGGCCTAGGTCCAGTCCATGCATGCTCTTTGGTTAGTGATTCAGTCTCTGGGAACTCTCAACGGTCCAGGTTAGTTGACTCTATTGATCTTCTTGTGGAGTCCCTATCATCGCTCGGTTCTTCCAACTCTTCTGCAATACTTCCTGAGCTCTGTATAATGTTTGGTGTGGGTCTCCACATCTGTTTTAGTGAGCTGCTAGGTAGAGCCTCTCCGTAGACAGTTTATGCTAGGCTTCTGTCTACAAGCATAAATGAGTATTATTAGTAGTATCAGGAATTGGTTCTTGTCTATGGGATGGGTCTGAACTTGGGCCATTGGTTGGCCATTCCTTCAGTCTCTGCTCCATCTTTGTCCCTGAACTTCTAGTAGACAGGACAAAATTCTTAGTGGAAGGTTTTGTGAATGGGTTGGAGTCCTTATCCCTCCATTGTGAGTCCTGACTGGCTGTAGGAGGTGGCTGCTTCAGTCTCCATAACCCCTACTGCTAGGAGTTTCAGCTAGAGTCATCCTCATAGAACCTCTATAGCCACCCTCTTCCCAGATCTCTGGTACATCTTAGAGATGCTCCCTCTCCACCCCCTTTCCTCTGTCACTGCACAGATTTCTGTCCTGGCATTTTCTCCATGGCTATCCCTACACCATCTGATTTCCTGTGCCCATCTCCCTGTGCCCGTTCCCATGCCCTCTCCCACCCTGTGCTCTCCTTCCATCCATCTCTGATGATTATTTTGCTTCCCTTTCTGAGTGAGATTCAAGCATCCTTCCTTGGACCCTCCTTGTTATTTACCTTCATTGGGTTGGTGGATTGTGCCTCTGGTGCTCTCATTGTCTCTACTCACTGCAAAGCAGCATTTTCACGGTTGAATAAAACCACTTCATAAATGTAAGAGATATCGCAGCTGATTATAGAAAAATGCTTTTCTTTTAAGTGTGATGACATATGTTCCATCCTGGAATCCATGTAAAAAGCTGAATACAGTGGCATGTATCCATAATCTCAGCACTGAAAAGCAGAGACTAGAATTGATTAGAAGTTGTTCATCAAAGTACCCTAAATCCAGTTAGCTTAGCAATAATGAGAGAAGCTCTGCCAAAAATAAACCCCAGGTGAAAAAATGATGATGGTATTGACAACAATGGTGATGGTGGTGATGGTGGAAAAAGAGAAGGAGAGCAAGAACAAGAATGAGAAAAAGAAGGACAAGTAGAACAGAACAAGAACAGAACAAGACCAAGAACAGAACAAGAGAAAGAGCAAGCGTAAGAACAAAAATAAAACCAAGACCAACAAGAGGGGCTGGAGAGATGGCTCACCAGTTAAGAGCATTGACTGTTCTTCCAAAGGTCCTGAGTTCAATTCCCAGCAACCACATGGTGGTTCACAACCATCTGTAATGGGATTTGATGTCCTCTTCTGGTGTGTCTGAAGATAGTGACAGTGTAGTCATATACATGAAATAAAAAAATAAATCTTATTTTAAAAAAAGACCAACATGAGCAAGAACAAGACACTTCCAGAGTTGCTCTCTGCCATGCTCATGCTTACCATAGCATATGTGTTCTTTCATTCTCCCTTTCTCCCTCCCTCCATCTCTCTCTCTCGCTCTCTCTCTCTCTTACACAAACACAAAAGATAAATAAATAAAGTAAAATTTGAAAACTCTCTTATAGTCAGAGTCATATGTCAAGTATTCATGTAGTATCAAACATGGAGTCTTGAGGGTTATACACTGTCCATGAATATCAGTCTGTCTCTCTCTCTATCTATGAATCTCTATAAATAGATAGATAGATAGATAGATAGATAGATAGATAGATAGATAGTCTCCCCTATATTAGTCTTAGCCCTAACACCATGCTATACTTAATCCTTTACCTTCAATAGATTTCATTTTTTAGTCATGCTTTGCTTATTATTTTTTGGCTAGAGCTTTTCTCCAGCAGGGCTATAAAGTCCTTGAAGGCAGAGGCTGGGTCAACAGCTCTTCTTGATGTTCCTGTTTCAACTTACAGCTTAGAATCAGTTATGTACTTCAGTACATAAAGATTCAGTAATCACCTAAATTATTGGGATGTCTATAGATCCACTCATGGCTCTTTATGTTCTCAACAATGACCTTACTATATCATCATCCTGTTCATACAACAAGGGATCCCATTTTACTTGTCACAGTAAATAAAATTCACTGGACTACAAGTGACTGAGCCTCACAACCTACAAACCAACTAATTACAGAGAGCATAATGAGTCCTGGCTACACTCTCATGCGGCTGCTAAGACTCTGCCTGGTCCTTTTACCAGGTCCTTACTATCTCATTCTCTTGGACTGGACTCTAATTCTTAAAGTCTAGGGGTATTTGTTGTCGTTGTTTTGTTTTGTTTTGTTTTGGGGCTTTTTTCCCAAAATAATTTTTCTTTAATTTGATATTCTCATTCAATAAAAGACTGGCCAACAGTATAGTCATGAGACTTCTGCTCAGTTTTAAACAAGAATATATTACAATATAATATTTATAATTTTGTATGTTTTATTGGATGCTTTATTTATTTATATTTCAAATGTTATCCCCTTTCCCAGTTTCCCCTACACACACACACACACACACACACACACACACACACACTATCCTATTCCTCCTTTCTCTGCTCTATGATGGTACTCTCCACCCACCCAGCCACCCACTCCTGCCTCCCCGCCCTGGCATTCCCCTACACTGGGGCATGGAGCCTTCACATGACCAATGGTCTCTCCTCCCATTGATGCCAGATAAGGCCCTCCTCTGATACATATGTGGCTGGAGCCATGGGTCCCTCCATGGTACTCTTTGTTTGATAGTTTAGACCCTGGGAACTCTGGGGGGGTGGGGAGTCTGGTTAGTTGATATTGTTGTTCTTCCCACATCCTTTCTCTAACTAACTCCTCCCTTAGGGTCCCTGTGCTCAGGTACAGAGCTAAACAAAGAATTCTCACCTGAGGAATATCTAGTGGCCAAGAAGCACCTAAAGAAATGTTGAACATTCTTAGTCATCAGAAATGCAAATGAAATTACAGTCTTGTTTTAAAGAAAGGAAGAATAAAGTACTAGGTAGGTGCAGATCTGGATCCCTGTTTCTCTTGCTCCACTGCTTCCTCAAGGGACCCTCACCATCCCAGAAAAAACTCTTCTCTGGTCTATGTTTTTTCTAGTGGTGTTGGGCTATGTCTGCCTCTGTGCTGGGATGCTGGAGTACCACCAGCATGCCACTCAGGGAAGGCAGAATGCAGCCTAAGATAGGTGTCCTAGCCCATGTTCCCCAGATAAGAAACAGCGAGGGCTGGGATGGATGTCGTAGGTCTAACCGACACCACTGTGGACTGAGAAAGGAGTTGAGAATGTTGGTCCACAAGTCCATGTCTCCCCTACCCACCAGGCAGGAAGGGGATTGCGCCCTGGGCAGAGCAGAATCTGTTTGGTTCCAAGTGAGTGTCAAAAGTATGGAGGGGCTGAGAGAGAGAAGGCCTTCTCCAGGAGACTTAGGCACAGGTCTTTACAAGCATGCCTAAACTCACTTGATAAAGGAGACAGTCCTTACTTGCTTTGTCCTTATGGCAGATGTAAATGCATATGTCTTACTCAGGGTGAACCAGGGATTAAATACCTTTTGCAGGAAGAGATGCTCAAAAGGGAAGCTCATTGACTGAACACTTAAGGGACTATCCAGATACCTCATTTGCATGGAGAACTCCAGGGTTTTATACTATATGACTGGTTGTCATGGTTCTCTCCTGGGGTATCATGCTTATATATTCCTGGACAGGTAGAGCCTGGCTGAAAGCTTGTTCCTACACCTGTCCTTCTCAATTATAACTTTTCCCAGGGTTTTTGAACCTGCTTCAACCTTACCAGTTCTTGTGTTTGGTGTTGTAGTTCATTTAACCCACATGACTCATTTCTAGCCAAAGGTTATGGGCTAATCCCTTGCCATAACTGCATTGTCCATAAATAAAATATTCTTCATCATGTTTTCTCTGCTTCCTTTTGCTATGTTCACCTTTCACTTGGAATCCATTAAACTGATATCACACATCATGATTGGTGTTGAACAAAATAAACATGATAAAAATTGTGCTTAATAAAAACCTGTGGTGGATGTAGATACATAGCAATAGCTTTAGATGTTCTTTGAGATTAGGAAGACAGACATAGGAAGCAGTGGGGTATGGAGTAGGAATGCAGAAGAGAGACATGAACCAGAGGAGGAAGAAAGGAAAGAGGCTGAGAGAAAGAAGGAAAGGAAGAAGGAATATACATATATACATATATATATGTATATATGTATATATATATAGAGAGAGAGAGAACAATACACACACACATATATGTATATATATATATATATGTGTGTATATATATATATATATATAGAGAGAGAGAGAGAATAACAAAATAAAGTTTGACACAAGTGAACAAAGAGAAAGGGATTAAGATATAGAATTTATAGATATATAAGAAAATATCACTTAAATTTGTGTTTTCTAATTAGAGGAAGCACTTTTCAATTTAGCTTTCTAAACTTTGAAGATGGCATGACTTCAGCATTGAGCATGTTGTGCATTATAAATAGCATGTAAATGGCCCAGCATGGGGCCTGAGAGTGGGAGGCAGCTTTTGGCAGAGGTAATAATGAAGGGAATCCCATTAGTGATGGAAAGGCAATTAAGAAAAACCTCAATGAATCTCCACATCTGAACATCTAGCTGAAACATTGGAATTTTGGAGGGAAAAAGGTTAAGCACTAGGAGGCTCTTTATAATGACTTTAATTAGATGGAAAATGAATTGTTTTGCTCTTTTTGTTTAAAAAGATACAAACTGTTTTTCTTTCCTTTTCAAAGGTAACAACATTGAAGTGTATATCTCAACTTCTGCCTCAGCTGTGGGAGGTGTTTAGTGACTGATAGGATTCTAGTCACATGGTTCTAATCATCACAAGAACCCCGTGTTCTCACCATGTTACTTGCCAAAGCTCAGTGGAGAGACTGCACAGATTATTTAATGATCAGGAGACACAAACTTCCTAATAGGGTCCAGCAAGACTTAGCCTGACAACTGCATTCAAGCTCCAGATGAATGTGGTCTTTATACATTGGGAGTTACAAATTGTTAAAGAATGGCATACAAAAAATAAAATGAAATAAAGAATCCTCCATTAGATATTAGTAGGAACCTGTTACATAAGATAGTTGAAACTCACAAGCAGATTTCCTATCTGCAAATAGATGTATTTGAGGTGTTACTATCCTCATTACACAGATTAAAAGACTGAGTTGATTCAAGATTAAGTGAATGTGACACAGTCAGAAAATGACACGGACGATGTGAAGATTGGACTGCTAAAAGCCTATTGTCCACATCTTCAGGGTCAATCGTGCTGAGCCATGAGCAACAACAGCCAAAATCTAAGATCTAACTCTAAACCCTATCGATCATCATTCTTGTAATCACAGTGGAAAGAACTCAGAAGAGCCAGAGAGTAAGTAGCACGGAAGACAGGCAGGATTTATTGCAGAGTAGTCCGAAGCCCACTCTCTGATGTGGGAGTGCACAATGGCCAAATGGACCAATACCTTGGTCTACCATTTTACTAGCCATTCTGTTTCTCAAGTCTCTAAAGCACATACCTATTCCTGAAGTTGTTTACTGCCCAAGTGATTTCCAAGCCCCAATATTGCTGGACAAATAGTGTGTCCTTATTCATTCTCTGGAAGTCTCTGATTATATAGTAATCTTAGAAGGTTTAAGGTTTCCTGAGTTAGGTTTGGATAAGTATCTATTGATGACATTCTGGAGAGTTTAGAATGTCATGTCTCCTCCCAGGCACAGAGAAACTACTTCAGTGCCATTCCTTTGACCAGTAATGATACCCTCTATACCAATTATTGATTACAAAGGCTAATGATTATGAGAAATGGTCCAACCCTAGCAAACCCCAAGCTATCTAATCTGACTAGCTGTATAACCATAATAGAATGCAACCAGTACAGAAAAGCCTAGCAAACACATGAGAATCACGTAACCAATGTGACATTTTTTTGCTACTGTTTGGTTTGCTGCTAGAAGCAGATCCCAGCTGGAGTGCACTGACCAGACCTGGAGAAATATATAGAGAAGTGTGGTTCATATTCAAGAGTTTAAAAAAAAAAAAACTTTTTCTGCAGAGCATACAAAGATTCACCAAGTGATTGAAAAGTATCAGTTATTTTTAGTTCTGAAAGTAACCTGGAGGTAGGACAACCCTCACCCAGCTGGTAGATGCATTGCCATGGCAACCGATGATCAGATAGAGATTAATGCACAGGCACCATGTACAGAACATTGACTCTCAGGCCTGCCTATACAGTTGAACCTGTGAGAAGGTTATAAGAAACACTGAGGCTCGGCATCCACTCCAGAGGTCCTAATTTAATTGGTTGGGCATAGACATATCATCAGGATTATTCTTCAGTTACTCGAGTGATCTAATATGTGGCTTAGTTGATTGACATTGGAAATATGCTCAGTCAGTAATTCTGTATGGCCTGTGCTGTGTTATTACCTGGCAGAACTTAAGCATCTCATTTACTCTAGTGTTCTTTTTTTCTAACAGTTACTTTCACTTTCCTTTCCCCTTATTCCTATTCTCCTTTTCCTCTTCCTCTTTTCCTTTCATGGATACTTAGCATTCAGTTTTGTGTGATACTCAGTGCTGTGCTGTTTATGCCTGTGTAACTACTCACATTCACTTACATTTGAAGCAGAGGAAGAACAAAGACCCAGATCTCTGTGCCATTCTGCCCAGCATTTCCTTAAGCACTGAATTCAGATTTTTTTTCCTTTTTTTTTTGGTTTTTCGAGACAGGGTGGGTTTCTCTGTGTAGCTCTGGCTGTCCTGGAACTCACTCTGTAGGATCAGGTTGGCCTGGAACTCAAAAATTTGCCTACTTCTGCCTCCCAAGTGCTGGGATTAAAGGCGTGCGCCACCACTGTCTGGCTGGATTCTGATATTAACTGGAAGCACCAGCAAGGAAGTTGCCTCTAAAAGCTGTGAAACTCTGTTTTTACAACCAAATAAGTAACAGGCTTTACCCATTTTCTTGGCAGATGCTGTTTCTGTGGAGGATTGAGAAGACAGTCTAAATCTTGGTCTTTCTTTTATTGAAAGGTAAGGGTACTATTGCAAGTGATGACTTTGATTCTGAACTTTTGGTAACTTTTTTTCCTTTCAGTTTATTCATGTACCTTTTGTTAAAAGGCACTTTAATGAGCTTATCTTTTTAAATCACTACAACGCTTTCAGATTGCATTGTATTCTTATATTTTTCAAAGGAGAAAGAATACAGTGAAAGAAAAAAAAGCTTCGTTCTTTGGGCAATGACACTAATCACAGTGATGTTGTGTGACTCGACCTGAATCTCAGCTAAGGGAGGCCTCAGAGGGAAGCCTGTGAGGTGCTGCCCAGGGTCAGGAGAATGAGGCTGCTCTAATACCCAAGTTGATGATTTCTATCTAGAGGATGTCAGTGTGAACCCTGAGAGACTTGCTGGCTTAACATTTGGTATGGATTATGAGATGGATTGAAGATACTGTGCTTACTGACAGCTCTTGCTGTTCTGCTGTGCTACTTGTAATTTGTAGTGGATGTTTGGGAAGTATGGGTCTTAGTGAAGTAGGACAAACTTAAATGTAGGAATCTGGTTATAGGTGTCGGACTTGAGCATGTAGAGGATAACCAAGAGAATATTTCCTCATGTGGAATAAACAACATAGTTGGAACTTGGAGAATGCTTAAAAGACAGGCTCACTAAGCTTGTCTCAGACCTCTGAGTCTATCACAAGAAAAAAAGTTCATTTCAGATCCCATTTTCCACGGATGACTGATGCTATTAGCATTCTCTGCTTATAGATTTTTGTGGGGGTGTGAGACAATTTTCATTTTTATCCTGCTGTCTTCTTGTGTGAAGTAAGGTGGTTTTCACTGAACCAAGCTCACTGTCCTGAGTGTGAGTGGACTGATGTCCACCACTGCTAGCATTGCTTGCAATGACCAAATTGAACACGGTGAATGATATGAGCAAAACTGTCTCAATTTGATGCTATGCATCTCAATGATGAGATATTTCTTGGAAATAATATTGTAGCTTGACTGGCCAAGTTCAGAAACAGTGAATAGTATAAATTGGTCATTTAAAAATCTCAGCTTTCTTTATTTTCACACATTTCCCTTCTGAAATGCCAATCCCAGCATCAGTTCTCAGGGGCATTGGTATAATTACCGGGCTTTGTATTCAAAGAATTGCTTCTTGTTCAATTATGTAAGTATCGAGCTAGTACTTTGCCTTTTGTTTTCATAGGGTAGAATTTGGACTTTTTTGTGCTCACTAGCAACTTCTGTCAAGAAAAGAAATGAATGGGAGAAAGTGAGAAGGGGAAGATGGAGGAAAGAGGAGAGAGAGAGTGCTCAGCTGATAAACTGCTTGTCTCATAATAACGAGAAACTTGGTCTAATCCCAAGAACACGTGTATGAAAAAAATGTTGCTGGGATTGGTGCCAAACTTATGTAACCCCAAAACTTGGGAGATAGAGTCAGGAACATTCTGAAGGGCTATTGGACATGCAGCCTGCCAAAATCAGCACTTCAACCTAATAATGAGATAATCTCTTTCAAAATAATTCACAAGGCAAATTGACTTTTGATCTCCAAATGTTCCTGTAAAACACACACACACACACACACACACACACACACACACACACACACACACTGCATCTAATTAGACCATACCTGCCATAAATGATCCACTACATATGGCATAACAAGCCAATAGCCTTGAGCAGTTAGACATAGTTTGTGATAATTAAACTCCATGAACAACCAGGACAAATATTCAAGGGAGTTTTCTTTATACCTTGGACCAATTTGTCCTTAAAAGCACATAGTCATCCCCAAGGCACCTGTGCAGGTGAAACATATCCTTCTGCAGTGGCCCCTGGCTGGAACCAACTTGTTGCCAGAGAACTCAGGAAAGTCCACTGAAAAGTCCTTCTAGGACTTGGAGATGGAATAGACTGGCAGGTTCTACTATCCTGAGAGGTATTAGTGAGACTAAAGTGTGAAGGAATATACAGGATCAGGGGAGAGTGCATAGAACACACAGTAAGGTTCTGGCTTTGAGGATGAAAAGAAAGTTTAGGTGTCCAAGGTTAGAGTATATAAAATTTTTCAGGTAAGCATTAACAGGGGAATCAAAATCAGCATCAGTAATCAGAACTTGACCTTCTGAGAATTTAATAAATATCTTTGTAATGCTAGTTGTTTAATGTTTTTAAAACTTTCCAACAGAAGAAGCAGTAGTTGAGAAATATTGAAATAAAGATTTCTTCTGTTTGTAGTCTCCTCACTAAGTTACAGGTATGAGGCCAAGGGGAAGTACCAGGAAACTATGCTTAATGGGCTACCGTCTTCTAAGCATGTGGATCCCATTCTTAAGTAGGTATCAGAATGACACAAGGTTCTGATTACACAGGGATGAAAATCATGGCCTACCTCTGGAAGTCATCATTGGGCTCCAGAGTGGAATTTAAAGTCTAGATTTCTAATGATCCCCTAGGAGTGCTGACATTAGACTGATATGGGTTCTGATTTCTAATCTATCTCTCTCCTGTTCTATTTCTCAAAGGATGTAGGCATAGGAAAGTTAAAGAAAAATCTTTTTACTAATCAGGTTAAGAAAAGAATCTTTAGAACTGGGAAGATAGCTCAGTCAGGAAAATGACCAGCTCTCAACTTGCTTCAGATTTCAGGTTAAAGTAGTGACATTGATCATTTATTTGCATGTCTTCTTCAGATAGTCACTTATTTAGACATGTATCCATCTGAAGACTAACTGACTTCCCTTACTTACTGCAGATGCTTACTTGTTGACTTGCAAAGGAGCAAACTCCTGACCTAAGTGCTGAGGGTGTATCTGAAATTTCCAAGTGCTTATTATAGGTCAAAAATGTCCATTTATGTCATTGCAGTCCTAAATAGTCTCTTCATATCCAAGACATTAGTAACAGTCCTGAAAGTCTGACAAATACATTAAGGGTAAAACTGTCCAAACCAGGTTCATTGCATTCCAAAATTGTTTATATGTTCCTTATTTCAATTATTAGTGGTTTTTACTGCCTAACTATTAGAGGAAGAACCAAAATGTTTCTATTATTTACCTGTTAATTTGTTTGCTTATTACTTTTTTGAGTAGAGTCTCAACTTATGGCCTTAGCTGACCTAGTACTCACTATGTATCCCTGGGTAGCCTTACATTTTCAGTGACTTTGACCTTTGAACTCTAATATTGAAGTTACAGGTATGTACCTAACTGCAGTTATTTCTTATTATTCATTTTCTTTTCCACTCCTCATACAATTATAAAAATTATTTACCAATTCCATCCACCACCTAAATATTTTGTAAACTTATTCTAAATAACATTCCTCTAGCCCACACTGCTTTTAGCTGAGGAACTCTCCCTGAACTGACATGTGACATGATCATCTCAGATTGGATATAAATAATGGACAGCGTGTAGATATTAGATCTGCACTGTTTCTGTTCTTATGAATATTAAGAGTCAAGATCACTAGCCAGTATCTGAGAAATGAATAGCATAGGATGCTGCAAAGCTCAATCCCAGGGATAGCGAGTCTGGCCTCAGTAAGAGAAGATGTGCATAACCCTGCAAAGACTTGATACACCATGGTTGGTGGATCCTCAGGGAGACCACACCCTCTCAGAGGAGAAGGAGAGGGGTTTTGATGGTAGGAACTCAGTGAGGGGAGTACTAGGAGGAGGGCAGTAAGTGGGATTTTAAATAAGTAAATAAATAAATCAAAAAAATGAAAGAACTTTCTGCTTAGGCACAGGGTCTCTGATCAGACTAGGAAATCCTAGGTTTATGATGAGCAGATTGTCCAGAGAGTAGAAAGGAATAATGGGAGCTACAGAAATATCACCACGTGAGTAAGACTGATGTGTTGATGCCTGAGGTTAGGTTCTGTTTCTCACTATCAATTGTTGACTAAATGAATTTCTAAATGGATTTCCAAATGGTTCTGTATATTTCAAAGCCATAGAGATACTATTTGTTGATAAAGAAACTTCAGAACTATTTGTAGAGAAAAATATATATATGCATATATTCATACATTATGTTTCAATATTTTCAATAATTCCTCTTTCATGGAGAGATGAGACTCCTTATATCAGCTTGTGCAGTATTAAAATGTTTTTACATATGCATTTGGCCATTGACCATATCTCCTGCTGTTCCCACTTTGATAACTCCTGTCCAATCATCACAGAGTTCCCTCATGTTCTACTTTCCTCCTCAGTGGCTTGGAGCTCCCCTTGCATATGTCTTTCTCAGACACCTATGGCTCTGTCTGCATGTCCTTTATGTCTGAACTGAAAGCAGACATCTAACTTCTCAGTGAGACCTGCCTTGAACCCTCCCCTTATCATGCCATTCCCTCTCTCGCTCCTAGGCTTAGCTTTTCCTCTGGTTTGTCATAATTTGAACATACAGATATAAAATTATAGATATGCATATCTTGCATATCTATGTATTTAACATATTTATGTATTGTACTTTTAGGTTTTCTATTGTACTTCTGTCCTGTGACATCAGAATAGAAGGTCCTAGAGGAGCAGAAGACTCTGCAAGCGTATTTCTAGCTTTAGAGAACTAATAATATCTACAGTAATAAACATTCACTGAATTAATTTATCTGTCAAAACTTCCCCATGTCTCTTCCTGACCTTTAACTGCCCCTTGATACTTTCACAGTGTTTATTTTTTGTGTGCTTTACTAGCAGTCATTGTCTAAGAAGTGAATCATGAGGTCTTAATTTTATTTGTAATGTAAAGATAGAGGAGATGATGTAGAATGTGAAAAATGGTATTCTCATGGTGGCATTTCTCTCTGGAGCAATCCAGCGTTTCCCCACTACTTTTTCTCTTAATTTCAGATTCCTTATCATAGCTTGCAATGATGCCCATTGTATCTTTATACCCTTCTATTTCTCCTTATGTGCTTTCCTTGAATGTACTATGTATATAGGGGCTTTTGTGGCTTCAATCCTGTGGTCCATCTCTCTCTAATAGCCATTCTCAGTCTTCAGGTTGCATTGAATAATTTCAGTTTTAACTTAAGGGCTCCAGTTCTGTGGAGGTCAATGACATTCCCACCAGTTCTAACTGGTATCTTCTTTCTTCCCTCCTGAGCTCCATGGCCATGATTTTGCCAGAAAATTTAAGTTATAGTAATGAAATATGAGTCTTCATGAAACTCTGCATTAAGCAAAGGTAGACTCACAGCACCATATATTCACCAGCACACAGTCACTAAAGGGGACAGAGTTCTAGCCATAGCACACAGTGTTGTGGATTGAAAGACACTCTGCCAAGGTTTCCTGAATAAATGGGTAAGGTATAAAAAAATGCAGATGTACTGGAATGAGAACACTGCATGTGCTATGTTATAGCTAGCTGGAACTGGGTCTTTGTATAAGCTGAACACTTTACACTTTATTTATTCTTCTCTCAGTCCTCAGAAAAGAGTAGCATCCCTTCAGATACATTAAACAGACAATCTTTCACAGATACTACTTTTAAATTGCAAAAGCTTGACACCCACCCCCCCATGCTTGCTGCCCTAGTGTCTCTCCTAACTCACTATTGCTTCACCTTTCCATTCTGTAGTTTCAAAGATCTGGGAAAGGCTAACCTGACTGCTTACCACCAATGTGATATGTGTGGCTTATACAACACAAGGGAAATCGAGTTTCTGTATTGGTCATGTAAAAACAACAGTCCAGGATTTGTGGGGATGCTCCCTCAATTCAAATAAAAAAAGGCATGAAGTTTCCATTCTGTTCCCTGTGGATTGCATGGCTCAGAAGGAGAAGCTGAATTGCCAGCCTGGTTTACACATGCCTCGATAACTTATGGCCCTGTTAAAGCAGTGCAGAACCAAGTCAATAGACATACAGAGTTTCAAAAACCATCTCTTTTCTGTAAGTTCAAACCAGAAGAAAAGACTTAATGTTCTTCTCCCTGAGAATTCTGCAAAAGAATAAGAAGTGATTCTTCGATCCTTAGACCCCTCAATCTGGGTCTCATAAGAAGTGCGTGTGAACTCTGTGCTCTAGTCTTGTCCTTGTACACTAAGTGACTCCCTACACTGGTGATGTGACCAAGCTGTGGAATAAATAATCATTGCATCCTGAAGCTGAAATTGTCCAAATGAGAGGCAGAGAAGCGTGAATGAGAGAGGAGATGTTGCAGGTGTCGCAGTTATTCATTTTTGACAACTATCAAAAACGCTTTTTACTTTAACAGCATTTATAATTAATATGTCACTTTATGGAGGTATGGATCCTTTGTATCTACACTGGCCAGAGTTGGTATGAATAAAGGCCAAATTATTGAGAATCTAAGAAATTACTTCTTATCAGAAATTAGTCATTAAAATCCCAGCAGCAGACAATAGACTTTAGGCTTTGGCCTTAGGATCTTATCACTGCGCTTCACAGTCTAAGAATAAAGAACTAGAAGACAGACAAGTGCCATAATTAGTACAGCTGTCACCCACATTCTCCTTTAAATAAAAATATTTTAGTGAAAATTTTCTTGGTTGGAGAAAAACATAACATGCAAAAGATGAGGGATTAGAAGACGTTATGAACCAAAGTTGAATTTTAGTAGGAAGGCAGCAGGAAGTCTCCAGCTTCTCTATACTTCTCTCGGGTTTTGCCATTTGTTTATTTTAGCAACAGGGCACATAAAGAGAACATCTTATAGAATAACTATAGCCAGAATATGACTGATTTCAGTGATGTTACAAATGCTATTTTTCCTCATTAGTGAAATCTCATTCTATTTTTAATGAAGAAAAACAACTTAAAATATCCAGAGGACCCTGGTAAACAGAGGAAAGCAGATGGCTCAGGTAAATCATACAAGCAGAAGAGATATGCCTGCCTAGGCTTGGGTTTAGTGTCTCCAAAATAAAGCTGTCAGTGTCCTGACAGACAATAAGGGCCACAGGCTTTCTCCAGCTTAATTTTACTCCCTGCTGTTTATGCTAGAATGGAGTTATTTTACATGTTTCTGTTTTCATTAAAAATCTTAGTCGTAATAAAAAATGTATGAGACTGGAACTTATTTTAGAATAGACTGAGTCTAAAGGAAGATTATGTGCTCAATCCACTTCTAGCTACATAGTTTAAATGTATATAACTTAATTTAATGTCGATAAGAATTCATGCCATACCAACATTAGGGTTTCAGATAAAATTCAATGATTTAATGTGAGAGTCTGAAGTTTGGGCTTACTATAGGACGTTTATGTGTGTGTGTGTGTGTGTGTGTGTGTGTGTGTGTGTGTGTGTGTGTGCATATGTACACATGTGTGTGGTGTGCTCTTGGATGTAGATGCATGTAGAGGTCAGAGATGGATGTTGGTTTCTCTTCCATTATCCTGCACTTTCTTTGAAAGGCTAAGTTTCTCATCGAGGACTGGGGTTGCAAATCCACACTTCCTTGACCAAGGTTTTACTTGGGTTTATTTGCAAAGTCTATGTATCTGCCAGGGGCCACAGCTTAACCAGAATAAGCAGAAGTACAGTCCCAGTAGGTGATGACTCTGGCTCTTTAGATCACTCGGACCTCTGTCGAACATGTCATCACACAATACTCTGCACCCTTCTCTGGGACATCAATGCAAATGGTCATGGACATCAGAGTCCAGGAAACCCTGACCATCTTCCCATCTAAAGCCATTGTGGGAGTCTCAGAATGACCCAGCACCATTTTCAAGTTCTGGTCTGATTGTTGGGTCCTCCTCTCTGCCCCAAATAAAAGCCATCAAGAGTGTACACATATTTTGTGTACAATGGACACAAGAAGCAGTGGACAAGTTAGAGTGAAGTCCACCTTTCTTATGTTCCTTTTGCATCATCTTCCACCAGACAGTTGCCATCACAGCAACAGAGAGTTGCTATATATGGGTTATAAGGTTTCATTTTTGCCAAGCTGTGACATCATCTCAAAGTGAATAAGTTTTACAGTCCTTTGAATTTTCATGTTTAAGGCATGTAAAATAGCTTCCTATTTTGTAAGCAACCCAGGATTTTTCCAAGTATTTAAAGAAAACATTCTTCATTTATTAACTTGTCAATTCAACATCATTACTGAGGAATAAGACCTAAGCTAAGTATTTTTGCTAAATAAGGAGATCAGGGAATAAAGAGATAAGCAAAATAAAGCATATTATATGCCCTCAATAGCATATAGCTCCTGTGATGCCTTGAATTACTTTCAGTATTAAAATGGTCACACAAATGACTTAAGTTTGTCTATGACCTTATCACTGACAACCTTTTACTCATTGCTTTGGGCTAAAATTTTATTCATTTAGTAAATTTAACTCAGCACATCTCCTGGACCTTTCTATTTAGGTTGCATGTTTGTGCAAGTCTGGGAATGAGTATAAATAGCAAAAGGCTTTAAGGTGTTAAGTGTATTTGAAGGCCCTGCTTACATAGACAGCCACCCATTCTGTAAGATGCCTAGTGTGTAGGAGGGTGGGTTCATTAATAGGATAACATGGGCTTGAATTCCAGATCCCTTGCTTACTAAATATAGGACTGAAAAATTAACCTATCATCAGTGAATGAACTGTATTTGATGTGCTAGTTGATAAGGATCTCACTCATAAAACTTTCTTATTCAGTTCCCTTCATAGTCTGGGAATAGTTAACCATTCTTTGAACTAACCAGTAAAATCACAGCTTCGAAAGGGTGGGATATGGGCATCATTATTTATAGTTGGCAAACATATTTTGACTACAAGACTGTCTTTATTTTTTCAGAGAAGTCATTGTTTTATTCTCAGATAGCAAATGAACATTTTGATGACACACTTCAAGTTCCTTTGTGCCCCAACCCTATCTGATTTGTCGGTTGACAGGCCAGGGGCATTACAGAAACTGCTGTGTACACAGCATGGGCTGTAGGCCAAAGGACTGACAAATCCATGCCTTATGCTTAGAGTCAGGACATGCAACAACTTTCAGTTTCCCCAGTGGTGCCACACAGAGAATCAGTGGACAAGTGAGCAACAAAGTCCAACTTATTTATGTTTCCTTTGCATCCTCCAACACTTACCAAGTACATCACAGCAACAGACAGTAGATGGTGCCATTCTTCCCTAAGCTGATAGAGCTGCTGCTCCCCCTTCTCCCCCAGGGAGGGAGGCTCTGTCCTCTAGTTTAGTTTCCTTACTACACAAGTATAAGTCTGCAATTCCTTTTCATCTTTTCCTTCTCTGAATTTTGAAGCTGCTGAATCATCTCTTCATTGTCAGCAGATAGCTTATAAACCTCATTTTCAACATGTTCTCCAATAATAGCAGCTATTATTCTTAATCACTATTTATACTAATTTGATGCTTCACTGAGATTATGTATGATTCTGTCCTTCCTGTGTTTTTTCTTTTTTTTTTCCAGCTGTAAGTGAGAATCAATGTAAGGGATTGATGTCAAGCTTTAGGTAACTATTAACATGACGAGGGTTATCTAACCTTATTAAGTTGATTGTAGCTTCTCTGCTGTATCTCCCAGCAAACCTTCAAATTGATTTTAAAACATTGCTATTTACCTAAAGATTCTTAACAACAGGAGGTTTAAATACTTCTTGCTATGCTTTCTGTCTATAATACCAATTATTCTTCAAAGTTTGCAACATGAGATTGAGTACCAGAGTTGCAGACTTCACTGTACTTCTATCTCCGAGAGATGGAGATGGGAAAAAGAGGAATGTTGTGGAATCCCAACCTTGACATTCAGAAAAGACAAACAAACAAACAAACAAACAAACCTTCCTTAGTATTCTTGCCTGGACACGTCAAATTCGGACTTCAGTGGTGTCTGAAAAGGGCTGACTCAAAAAGGAACGAGAAAGGTGAGATATAAGCTCAAAGACACCAGGTTTAGACTTTGCTCTGCCTTTCACTTGTTATGTAGCTTTGAGTATAGTGAGTGATCTTTGAAAATCTTAGCCCTTCCATCCAAAAGATCAGGAGATTGAACCCTGTATGGAGACTGGAAGTATCTTTCTCAAAAAAGAGCCATCTTTGAAAAGAGATAATATTAATTTTTAAATGTAAAACATATTGTGTGTTTATATGTGTGTGCATGCTCTATGGGACTACCTTCATGGTACCTTATCTTAATTAAATATCAAGCTCTTCCTTTTTCTTCTAGTAAGTCATTGTATCTCCATCTTCAGTCATTAAACTACACCTGACTTATAGAAGATTCTAAGCATAGGAATACAGCCTAGAAAAAATCACCACCTCCAGCAGCTCCTCTGCCCACTTCTTGTCTCCTTTCTTTTCTTTCTTATTTTCCTTTAGTTTCATGATAGAAAAAAAGTATTATTTATGAGCACTAGAGCTCTTTGTCCAAAATTATGGAAGAAAAGGGAAGGAAATCTATTTGAGGAATAGAAATTAGGAATGACACAAAGTAAAGGAATCTACAGAATGGCTACACAGAAGGAACCAGAAAGTGACAGTATGATTTTTCTCTTTTTGACATTTAGCTTGGTTATTTCCTTGCACTGCCAAATCACTTTCACCATGTTATGTCATGATAGTTCAGTATCAGTTACTAAAGACTCAATTGAGTCTCAATAATTGAAATTAGTTCTCCCGAAGAAGGCCAGAAACCTATCCTGCCACAGCTCTGAACAATGGCTGCTCTTAAGTTCCTTTACTTGTAAGTGTGTGGGCACGTGGGTGTGTGCATGTGTGTGGGGGTGGGGGGAGTTAGAATTGGTTCTGAAGAAAAGTTAGAGGCAAGCAACCTATAAAGAAATATAATATAACCATCAGTTGATGGTTATAAAATCTTTTCTAAGAGGTTGGAAAACTTACTCAGTGGTTAAGACTTCTCATTACTCCTCCAGAGAACCAGAGTTCAGATCTCAGAACCCACAATGGACAACTCACAACAACCTGGAATCAACCTACATGAGTTCCAATACCCATTTTGGGCCTCCATGGATATTTGCATCCATATGGACCACTCTGTGAACACAGCCACCCATTCATACACATGAATACATATCCATAAATAAAACCAAATCCTTAAAAAACATTTATACTCAAGTTCAATTGTTTTAATAATTCTTCTTTCCTAACAATCTAATTTGTTGTTGGGTATTTCATTTTCTATATGACACATCTTAAACATAACATGCCTCTTAAAATCTGTTTTCTTTTATAGTGGTTTGTTTCAAGATGCAAGTACCACCTTCACTGTACTCATACAAAGTTAAAGTTATTAAATAGTAAAATTCCAGGTTGACTTTTAAAGAAATGGCTGTTTTATTAGCCACTCCTACCAATATTCATAAACCTCTGCTGTAAGGCCCCCACCAAGAATGATTTCCTACTATTGATCATAGTAGATCATCTCATCCCCCTGCTTGCTTGTCAGACCTTGCTAAATTATTCTACTAGCTTAGATTCTCCTATTCCTCCATGCTTAATGTAGCCAAAAGTCTAACCCACAATACCTGTTTCCCTCTGTGTGTTATAAAACTTCCCTGTGGCTAGAGCTCCTCATCTGTAAGATGAAAGGGCAGGAAATGTAGCATGGGTGTGTAATGTCTATTAGTCTTCACTCTAATCCTTTGAAATTGAGTCTGCACATTGTCAGGTTTGTCCAATTTAGGAAATGAAGCAGTCATCCACTATGAAAGAACATATTAGAGATTCTAATCAGAAAATTTGGATTCAAATTTCAGTTCTGCTTTATCATCAATGTGAAATGGAAAAAGTGAGTTATCTCTCTAGTGTAATACCTCTCCGATGGAAGGAATGGGACCATACCTCCCTTGCAAGGACAACAGGGCTGAAGTTCCTAGCAATGTATCTGTCCATGGAACCTTCACATATTAGTGTAGGACCTATTCAAAATCTCATAATCACTGAGGAACTACTGGCTGGTACTGACGCCAGAAGTGCAGTATAAAGTTATATAACAAAAAATGGATTCAGCTGAAAACCAGCATAGGCAGTAAAGCACACTTGACTCTGAACTTCTATTATGCAGCCAGTGTTATAAATAACTATTGTTTGCCTTTATCTGCCTATACATAATGTCTGTATAAGTCAGTTCAGACAATAGTACTACAGCCTCCTATTGTATCCATTTTGGGTTTATGGATATAAATTACTTTTATTAAGATTTCTCTTGAGTAACCAAAAGTGAATATTGAATGTGCCCAAGAATATGTCTGTACTATAAACCACACAAAACTTGAGATATACTCTTAGCTTGATGAGATTGATTTAGCCAAGGCTAATAATCCCCAGACCCCAGATAAAAATGGAGAGGAGAGCAAACCAGCTCCTTGAAGTTTTCCTTTGGCCTCCACTGGTGGAACCTGGCATGAATGCCCACACATACATATGGTGAATTCTTTACTCCATAAACATACTAATAATAAATGCAGTTGAAATATTTAAAAAATGTAATTTTGCCATATATCTCCAATACAATGAGAGATGGCTATGTTTACAACTTACATAGATTTCAACAACTCTTTTGATTTTTTGATCAATTTAATAATAGAATTTAAATATTTAAGATATATCAACCTTGAAGTAATAATACAATATTTCAAAGCATTTTGTTGAATCCTTTTAATTAAATAGTCAATAATTATAACACACCACAAAAATCTCTTCTTCCCATGAGTTAAATACTTTGTAAAATTTTTGTCATTAATTATCACAATGAAATCTATGTTATTATGAGTTTCCCAAGAAAGAAAGGCTAGAAAAATTAAGCTTAGATGGATTAGGAGTGTTAAGAAATTCCCTACTGTTAAAACAATTTAAAAAATAAAAAACAACAACAAAAAGGAGGAAGGGGGCCCATTTCTCTACTCTAAATGTAGGACTTTAATCATCATCATATGGATAATATTGCCTGACATGGCATTATTATATGGAAATAGAGCACTTAACAAGGTACAATTCTTGTCTTTATGGATCTTATAATATAAGGTTGTTTTTTAACAAGATACCTCATTGAACCACTGAAATATTTGAGGTACAAATTAAGATATTCTGTAGTTGTAAATTGTACCCTGGATTGCATTAGACCAACATAAAAAATGAATTAAATATATATCTCTAATAATTTTAAAATGATTTAATTTTGAAATGGTACTATTTTAGAAATATTTGTTAAATAAAATACTCACATTATTCTTAAAGTATTTTAAATTTTTTCTTTGATGTTCCTATTGGGAATTTTTTAATTGCTTTAGTTGTAAATTTCTTTCCTCCTTTCTGTGAACAAACCCCTGCTGAGAAGCAACTTAAAGGAATACTGGCTTATTTTAGCCTATAATTGATGTGCTCTTGAACACTATAAGAAAGATAATGTGCTAAGCAGGAGAAAGGCATGGTGACAGAAGCAGGAGCTGGGTGGCCAAAAGTACATCAGAAAACAAAGACAGGTCAGTGCTGAGGCTCAGCTTGCCTCTTTCCTTTCATCAAATCTGATATCCCAGTGTATGACATAGTTCCACCACATGCAGAGTGCCTCCTTCTTCCTCAGTGAAACCCTTTCAGGAACACACTCGGACACCCTCAGAGGTGTACACTCTCAGTGAGTACAAGCCCCATTGACTTGTTAGTGTAGATCAACCATTAAAACCCCACTCCTTCCCAGCTTGAAACTCAAGTACATCCATTTACATCATACCACTCTTCCTCTGGATCCTAAAGTCTCATTTTTACATAATAAAAGATTCCCTTTAGTCCATATCTAACTAGTCCCATAATTTTAACTCTAATGCTGTTCAAAACCCTACATCTCTTTTGAGACTTAAACCGTCTAACTCTGAGTCCAAGGAAAATGAAAATAAGTCAATTTCTAGGATGCAATGACACAAACTAAGAGTGCCCACTCCAAAATAAAGCAGTAGGGGACTGTTAAGGAAAGGTGTTATGGAAGCCAGTAAAGCAAAATAAAAATCCTGCAGCTTCTTTCTGGCATCTGGGACTTGTGAGAAAATTATATGGCTTCCAACAATGCTTTAGTAATGCTTCAGGCAGCTTTGCTTCTGACACCTACAAAGGTAGCCTCTTTCTCCATGTCTGAAAACATTCTTGAAAGATATTTCATAATATTAGCAGTTCCAGTGTCCTAGGTTTTCATTAAAACTTAGGCTTCTCCTTCTTCCCAGCTTACACAGTGGCCTTTTAGGGTCCTTGCTGAATTGGGATTTCAACCTACCACAAATATACACCTTCATTGGGTTCCTGAAACCTTGGTGCAAGCCTATATGATACCCTCATTCTTGTATCATTCATAATTATCAAATGAATACCATTTGGATAAGATTGCTGACTTTTCCTGCCAGTTCAAGATGTAGCTGCCTCCCTTGGACCACACTTGGAAAAGACTGTGTGTCTTCAAGGCTGATGCTGAGGAAGCTATTCCATGGGTAACTATGTTGAGCAGGGAACTTCTATAGAGATATTTTCATTTTACACTCTCTCTATTCAAATACATTTTCATTTTTACAAGTTGGAGTCTTTGATAGGTGAAGTCTTGACCATGAGGCAGAACTTCCATTGTCTCAACAAATAGGATTCTCTTCAACATTCTCAGTAGCATTCTCTTCAATGTTGCCAAGCCCTTTAACAATTACAGTTGCCTTGTCTACATCTGATCTCACTCCCATTCCTGCTTAGTGAACTAAGCCATTTCTCGTGTCTTTCTAGTCTGTTTTATCTCTCTTACTGTCGGTATGGATAAGAGCAAGGGTCAATAACCAGGCCACAGCCTGGATTTTACTCTGTCTTGAAATTTTCAGCAAAACAGAAAATTTGTTTATTATTAGTTTAATGCAGTCTCACTCAACTGCTCAGTATACAGAATGTGCCAGAATCTTTGTGAGAATGTAACACAAATGGCACCTAACACAGTTTGTGATAGAATCCTTGCTCTCTTGAGACATCCTACAATGTGTCACACAGAGTGCACTTCTCTGAGCATCTTGGTTTTCCAAAGTCCTAAAGAATTTCCCAGAAAGCTCCACTTAAAGCGTTCTAGAGCTTCTCCAGCCTGAAGCTATACACTCATCCACATTTCTCCCACAAACCGGTTCCAGAGGCCTAAGAACTATGTAGGCAAGTTTGTTTAAACAGTTGCTCCCTCACACTTCAGTACCAAGCTTGTCTATAATTTTCCTGTCTTGTTGCTTCAATGAAATGTTTGATCAGAAGAAACTTATAGGATGAAGGGCTTATATTGGCTCACTGTTTCATAGGATTTTGCTGTTGACACTGTGTCTATACTTGAGAAGCATAGAGTAAATAGAAAATGGGGCTTCACAATTAATGTTCAATGTCTTTCTCTAATTACCCACTTCAGGAAGGTCTACAGTCTTCAAAACAGTAACCATTAGCTGGGGATCAAGTGTTCACACACATAAGATTATACAGTATGTTCCATTCTCAATCTATCATACTTGCATATGTGCTTTGCTCTATCTCTGAATTTGAGAAAACAGGCCTAAGAGACAAATAACAGGCAATGCTAAGAGTCTAATTAGAATTTTGAAAATCATGAGCCAATAACAAAGCCTGAAGAATTATGAGTGTTCCTGGAAAAGAAACTTGGTGGGATCTATGGATGAATACTGACTGGAGTAGAAAGGGGACATGAAATGTTACTTTAGAGAGATAAAATATTTCACTCTAGAAATGAAACATAGAAGTGCCCATTTAGGAGAGATCAGCACATTCATCACAAAAAGATGAGAGATGGAAGATGCCAAAGCCTTTGGGATCATAAAGAAGATTATCACGAAAGCCTATAGACTATTCTGTACAAAGGACTTATGCTAACAGAAGACATGCTAATGTTCTTCTAACCTTGGGAATAGACAACACAACTCCATTATTTTCCATAGAGACTCAGGAAAAGTTGTTCCTGACAAGTCCTTTAAGACACAGCCTAATTGAATAATGAGAATGCTTTATGGATATTGGTCCTTCTAGGAAGAGAAAAAGGAAACAGTAAAGAAAGATCACTACAAACAGAGGCTCACACTGTTTTGTCTTAAAGGACTGGGTCTTTTCCAACGAGTATTCCTGAAGCACGCAGCAGTTCTACTGAGCATCCTTATTGCATCTATCACTAGACTACATGTCCCCCAATACAAGATCTTCCTTCAGGTCCTCTGTCATTCTAATTGCCAAGACAACCTAATGGTGCATATGTGTTCATATAAGAAAGGAAACAGAGGTGAATCAGCCAGCATTCAATTAACAATTTAAAATGCAAACTCACCATCAACTTTTAAAGAATCAATAGTCTAAGGTGCCATGCATCAAGAATGCAAACTTAACACCTGTCAATTTCTGGATGTGAGACAGTAACAATGGCAACAGTTTAAGATAGAACCCTTACAATAATACAAATGTCAATGATTTTCTCCATTTAATTCAAAAACCTATCTGAACATTATTTACAGTTTCTAAGATTTTCTAAATGCAAGGGCGTGAAGACATGTAAAAGATAGGAAGATAGGTGGTAAATATGAGCTTTCAATGATGTGTGTGGATATACACATAACCATGACACCATGAAACCTAATATTTTGTATGCCTACTTAAAATTTTTTTAAATAAAACATAGGAGAAAGTGGAAGCATGGAATCAACAAAAAGGTCCTAGGTTTACTTTGTTTTGTTTTGTTTTTAATGCTGATTTATTTCACTAACTGCATTGGGATGTGTGCTTCCTCTCTTTGTGTTTCCAGCAGTTCTTGAAACAAAAACACTCCATACATACAGCCTGATAATATGTGAAATGAAACAGGTACACTTGAAATTACAGAGAGAGATTTCCCTGGGCTATGTGCTGCCTTCTAAATTGTTGTATATTTATGGAGTCCCTGAGTGAGAGTAGTTTCCATTTCCATTTATCCTTCTCCAAAGTTCCTAGGGATAATTCTAACTAGCATTTATTCAAGATCAATTTTAGAGGAAATAAGTTACTTACTATAAGACACAGCCTTGTGAAAAATATCTTAAGTCACTCTTTTTATATTGGCTGATTCCACATTCAGAGTTAAAGTTATTTTATACACTGCAATTAAGTTGAAATGGTGATATAGTGGTTTAATACCTTTTATGAAATTGCCATACTTCTGACATATCACATATTTTCATGCTCTGAAAAACTCTAGCACAGTAAATTACTCCAAGAATTACACTGCACCTACTTTTTCACAGAGTGAAAATTTTCATCAAATTTATTTATTCATTCAATGCACATTTGCTTATCAACTAGGATGTCTCTAGATGCTAAGATAAAAAGATGAATAGCAAAGCCCCTGCCATTCTAAATTCACAATCTTATTTCTTCTCTCTCCTTGCTTCCTCTCTCTCCTTCCTCTTCTCACCCTCCTCTCTCTCTCTCTCTCTCTCTTTCTCTCTCTCTCTGTCTCTCTCTCTCT
>NW_022196904.1:84163340-84173197 GCF_008632895.1 Mastomys coucha
TCTGTCTCTCTCTCTCTGTCTCTCTCTGTCTCTCTCTGTCTCTCTCTCTTTCTCTCTCTCTCTCTCGCACACACATACTCTATGCATGTGCATGCATACATGGAATGTTAAAATATCATTGGTAGGAAATTAACTAATTTGGCAAAATGTTGGGCACTGTGTAAATCACAGCCCTCATAAGACAACATTAAAAACATTAAAGATAAGATCAATTTGTTGTCAAAGAAGGTAGGAGAAGTCAGAAGTTTCATGTCAAGATACAAGATTCACATACATAGAAAGAGAAGTGGGAAATGATATTTAGGGTAAGAAATTTCTCAGACTGCATTGCCTATCTTCAGGCTGCATTAAGGACAGGGAGGTTACTCAAACTGAAGCTACTCACTGCTTCCTAGCAGAATAAGCCTGTCTCTGTCCTATGTGCTCTACCAGTGGTGAAGAGAAATGTGTAGACTATGACCTTGGCTAAAATAGCCTGATAATAGATCAGAAACTGAAGCCTTTAGTTAACTTGATCCCCAGAGCAGATATGTATGGCCCATTTCATGCCTGATACACTACTCCATTTTAAGGATTTAGTCATATCTGCCTAAACTGGGCATGAAGAAGTAAGTCTGTAATGCCAGCATGTGGGGAGCTGAATCAGGCCGATCATGAGTTAAAGGGTGCCTGTGTAAGATTCTTCTGCAAAATAAAAAGCCTACTTTAAAAAAGAACAATGTATTATCTCAGATGCAAGATATGTCTAAAGTTATGACCAAGGGCAAGGTATTAATTATCCCAACAGTAATCAGAGGGGGAATGAGTCATAGGGGAGGGCAGGTGCTGGTTATGGTGCCAACATCAAATCTGTAAAATTTGATTTCAGTGAAGTGTAAAATATGGATAAAACAGGAAGCGCTGATAGGCGAGAGTAGTGAGGATAGGTAGAGGCTGAGCATGGTGGACACTGGAGTTGGAGTTGTGCTTGGGGTAACAGGGAGCTGCTGAAGGGCTTTACTCAAAAAAACAATCATATATGAGCTTCCCAAAATGTCTTAGTTAGCTACTGAGGAAAGCAGTCAGGAATTCAAGAGCCTATTAGAAACCTTTTCTTTAAGACACAGAACAGTAGAGTGGTAGTTATAGAAGCAGAGAAAGTTTGTAGTATGAAGGAGAGAGAATATGGTATGAAGTCATAGTACATGGTTATAGAAGGAAGCCTAATGATGTACAGAGAAAGTGAACTAAGACATGATCACTCAGATATAGATTGAGACCAGCTAAAGAATACTTGCATTTGTTTTTAAGCTCACAAAGAAAATCAATAAGATGTATTAGGCTAAAATTACCCTCAATCTGGAGACAGCTTTTACTTTAAGAATTTCTCATAACTAACCATGTAGAAGGAAGCCCAGGCCAATGAGATATTGTTTCAGGAGCAGTCCCTTTATTTCTGGACTAAAAAATAAAATGTGCAATATCAACATAAACCATATGACTTAAGAGAGGAGGAAATGAAAGTATATAGTATGTAAGACAGACTAAGGCATTGTTAGTCCTTTTAGAGGCCTCAAGTAGGCCTCTCATAAGGATTGGGTGGCATGCTAAATGTTGAGAATTATGAGGAAAAGGACAAAATGGCATTGCCAAGGGTCCAACTAAGATTGGGGCACTTAAGTATGCCTTGTTGGCATTCTGACTATCTGCACAGAGCCACTGAAGAATAGCCATGGTGCGAAAAGCATTATCTGAGGTTAAATGGATTAGGAGATGCAGAAAGGCAAAGGTGGAGTGACATTGATAATGCACTAGTGAAAGAAATTGAATTCTAGCCTAGAACTGGCAGTAAAGGAAGAAAAGCCAGGTAAAATCCCTCCTGAGGGGGCAAAAAATGGTGTTTGAACAGGTTTTCCCAGAGGCACTGAGAAGGTGCAAGGATAGTCATCTGGCCAATAGGGTTCAGAGCAAATATGAATACTAGGAACAGTGAGAGCTATCATTAATAAACCTTTATTTTTTCTGTACTGGATTCTTTAGGACCTCTTTTTCATGATAGCCTTTGTCACAGGATAGATTAAAATAAACAGAGAAATAACATAGATATAGAACTATAGAAGACAGGAATGCAGAGAGTGGGGGCCTTGGCCCCCTCTAAACAATAGTATCCTACCTGGCTATGCAATGTCACGTGGTCAGACCTGAGATCCTATATGGAGTAAGTATGTGAGTGTGTGCTTGTGCATGTGCGTGCATGTGTGCATTCATACGTGTCTGTCTATCTGTCTGACTGCCTGTCTCTCTGTGTGTAACATACAGAATGAGCAGGTTGTATTTACTATTAGGAGTGTGTGTGTGTGTGTGTGACACACACACAGAGAGAGAGAGAGAGAGAGAGAGAGAGAGAGAGAGAGAGAGAACAATTAAAGAAAGATGCACAGACACAACAAACAGTTGAGGGAAATCCTCTGGGGCAGATTTTATGAAATTGCACTCTTAAGGAGTCAGACATTTGCCACAAAACTGCTGAGAACACACTTGGAGATTGATAAAGGTTCACAGTATATAAGACCTTGGAGTGACCTATGACCAGAAGCAATGAGATTTAATCTATTTGATCTGTAGTCATGCCATTTAAATTCTTAACTGGAAAATCAATTAAGTGAAAATACACACAAATATCTTCCCTCAGTAACCTGATGTTAGAAGTCAGAGTCCTGCTGGGCAGTGGTGGCGCACGCCTTTAGTCCCAGCACTTGGGAGGCAGAGACAGATGGATTTCTGTGTTCCAGGCCAGCCTAGTCTACAGAGTGAGTTCCAGGACACTTTCACAAGACATCAGACTCAGGTGTGTATTTCTGGACATAGGATGGAGAAATTAGGGTAAAATACTTCTCCAACTTCTTTTTAAGCTAGATGCTTTCCTATGCTGAAGCACAGTTGGTAGTACAGGAAACTCAGCCTTGAACACATGGAGTGACATCCACTAGACTGCAAAGAGATATGTATTATAAAAATCAAGATTAGGACTGTGTAACTTTTTTAGTAAGAGATCCCACATGTATATCCCAACAGCTAGCAGTATGAGTAGAACTTCTATTATAAAACCTCTTCTCAATATTATTCCCTCCTCTTTTTCCTCCTTCCCTCTCTTCCTCCCTGCCTCCATCCATTGCCGATTCATCCACTCCCATCTTCTCTTCCTCCTTCCACCTATTCCATACTTGTGTTTCCGTCTTTGTCCCATCTCTGCTACTTTCTCGGCTTCATTCACACATTCTGCTTCTCTCGATTTTATTCCAGTGAATGGAAACTCCTTCAGCTTAAAAATTTTTCTGACAACCATGTTCTTTTGTTCACAGTATTGTCTTTTGGCAGAACAACTGAGGGAAGAGAGTATCTAGTTACTTATCTTAGTTCAGGTGCCCATGAAGCTGTGACACAGTGGTCCAAAGCAATTGAAAACACAAATGTTACCAGCAAAACAAAGGCACTTACCTTTGGAAGTAAAACAAAGCAAAACAAAGGTATGAGCACTGTTCACCTCTTGCCTATGAGATCAATGGTCTTTGAGACTATTTCATTTTTAAATGCATCTAACTCTTTGAATTCCAGGCCTCTCAAGAGTGTCATGAATAGTCTATACAATATTGTTAGTCACACTTAGGTATGCTATTTAATAGATCTCTCTTACTGTCAGATCTTTCCCTGATTTAAGATCTGCTTCGATGGACCATTCATCTCTTCTGTTGCTGTCCTGAATTTAGCACTAAGTTTTCCTGGGTCCAAACTTTATGCAGTATGAATGTTGGCCACAGTCCCTCCTTCCCACAAATGACTCTACTGAACCTGGAAATACCAAAATCACTGCCACTTAACTCCCTTATTCAAAACTCTGTGTTTGGAAACTCTCTTTACCTCAAACCCAACAATTAACTCTTGTAAATTATATATTACAAAATGGGTATATATAAAGATATGACCAAAAACAAAGCCCATGAACAGCAAAGCATGAGGGTGTAAGTTCAGACAGTGCTGACAATAAATCCACAGGGAGCAAGCACACAAGAGAGTTAGAGGCTCTGCATTTCCCTGCAGCATCTACAGCCAATCAACCTCACAAAACTCTACCTTTTCCTTCAACCTTGTCTCCCATGTACTCAGACCAGGCATATGCCTGGAATCTAAACAACCTGTTTTTAAACGAATCAGAGGTCAATGTGAAAGTGCAGCAGGAGAATGCCACCTGAGATAGCCCAGAGTAGATAGGGATTTCAGCAAAGAATGCCCAGAGGAGGACACTTTAAATCTGTACTTCCTGCGATATATAAAATGAGCTGTCGCCTCTGGAACTGGTCACAGAAATCACACAAGCTGGATGTATTATTTTAGACATGTTTCCCCATGCTAGCTTTTATAGTACAAGGAGTCCCCTTCTCTCTGCCTTTCCACTCCTCTGCCTCACCCCCTGCAGGCTGTTTACATCAAATCCTGCAGGAGGAAGAGGGAGACTTCTCCCAATTACTCAGACTCCCCATGGGCAATTCCAGGGCAAGTTCAAACTTGCTTCTTGCTCTTTCCTTGATGAGTTTTGACAGCATGTCAGTGCTGCCCTCTTTTCAATAGCCATCAAATATTGATGGGTGGAGCAGGTGTGCTCCCTGGGGTGCAAATAAAACAACGTCCTGAACTCCGAGTCCCTTTCAAAATCATATTTCCCTATTATGTGGACAGAAAAGTGAGGCTGTCTTTGTAGTGTTGCCTTACAGTTCTGGTGTGCAGTGACATAGACTATACGTGCGGGTTCTTAAAAGACCCCCGACAAACAATGCTGGAGGCAAACATGGTACTGAAGGCGACCCCAATGAAATTGCTTCACTAAGATCAGAAACGCTTTCCTAGTTGGGGTCACCACTGCAGACACTGCTGAGAAATGATATGAGTGTGTCTGTGTGTGTGTGTCCGTGTGTCTGTGTGTGTGTGTGCATGTGTGTGGTATGTGAATATATGAGTGTATGTGTGTGTAGTGCATGTATATGTATGTGTGACTATGTATGTGTGCATGTGGTATATGTGTGTATTTGTGTGCATGTTTATGTATGTGTATTGTATGTGTGGTATGTGTATATGTATGAGTGTGTATATATGTGTGTGGGTGTATGTATGTGTATGGTGTATGTGTGTGCATGTGTGTGTATGTGTGGTATGTGTATATGTGTGTGAGGGTACATGTTTGTGTGGTTGTGTGTATTTGTATGTGTGAGCGTGTGTGAAGAATAACTTGATGAAAAAAAAGGGAACATTTAATGGCTAAAGGCCAATTCCTCACAGTGAAGGATTGGGCCAGAGCAAACACTAATGTGGCATAGCTAGCCCAGAATGCTCTCTGGAGAGTATACACTATGATGCCCTAATTACCTCTACTTAAAGTCAGCAGACCCTACTTCCTCAGGAACCATACTGAAGAAGAGGGCACCACGTTGGCTTCAAATCCTCCCTCCAAGTGACTGATCTTCCAGTCTGTAGTTGGTTAGTACAGCCTATCAGAGACTTACACACACATATGCTCATCCATTTTTTTTAGTTGACATCTAGGATTTTTCATCATAAATGTGAATAGTTCCAGGAACTATAATTTACAGCATATTATAAAAACTACATTTAAATGCAAAGCTGTTATATCGCTCAGCTAAATGGATTAGATGGGATCTAAGCACAGGGGCAATTTCCCTGTTTGCCATCATCCATTTTAACACATGACAACAGGAGCTTCCTTAACAATAAGAAAACTTATTTGCTATTTCTTCTCCTTCAATTTCTATTTCCAGTCCACTTCCTCTGCATACTTTCATCTCAATGTAATTTATTCGTTATGCTTCAAAGTCTTTTATTGATCAACCTATCAAATTTTTCTTCAAAAATAAAACCTACATATGTAAATTAGATTTTTCCCATTTCCTGGAACACAAAACACTGTTAATTTTTTTCTTGATTGAATTATAATTATAATTATTACTTACATATTAATCAAAAATATCTGCATACTTTTTAACTTAAGTAATTATTAAAGAGAAAACAAATTTTACTAGAAATGAACCTCAGTCAGACGTTGTTTTCAATTACTTGTCTCTGTGGCTGACTGTCATTAGTGAGTAGCATAAAAGAACAGAAGAGATTCACCATCAATCTTCTCCTCTAATACTTTAACTTTTCACCTACACTGTGAAAACTTTTTCACATATATAGGTGAGCACAAAAGGATGGATTTTGTTATACCAACCCTTTTCATTTTTGATTGCCTTTTGAATAATATCCCAAAGATCATAATGCGATTTGCCATCCAAAATTATTTTTAATGATTCAACAGTTGACAGTTTTATTAGGTCCTTCTTCAATGTCTTTGAAAGCAAAGAATAAGCAAGTCCTTTGCCAGTGGATTTATGACCAAGGCTTGGCATTTCTGTGTGTGATTCTTCACCAGACTCATGAGTCATCCTCTGTCTAATGCCTACCACGTCCTTCTTGCTGGGACACTGGGCTACATAGAAGTGAAGCTGAATGAGAGAGTCCTGTTGCCCTAATGCATGTTCAAGAAAAGCTAGATATAATGAGCCTACTGTGCCTCTCACTAAATCCTGACAGCTGAAGGGAGGGCAGAGCTATAAGAGAACAACCTAGAAGCTTTGACAGAAAACCATCTTACCTTAGTACTGCTAACAGATGTGATGGACTACTTAGTCATAAGTATGTACATTCATATGTACCTGTATATACAAACTCACTGTTGTAAGCTCACTAATGTAAAAGTCTTATTTTTTTCATGTTTTTGGCTCTATCTAGACTAAACACTTAAAATATAAAGAGATATAACTTGAAGCACATAAGTAAGTTTGAATTTTCTAACAGGTATGTGACATAGTAAAAACAAACAAACAAACAAACAAAACAAGAAGCAGCTCCTATTAGTAATAAGACATGTTTTAAGGCCTAATATATGAAATGTTACCCTTTCAATGTGTAGATTTGTAAAAAACAAAATGGGCTTTAAGTTACTTTGTAGTCATGCCTTTACTATCTCTGTACACCTTATACTTATGGTCCATCTCAGTTTGGATTAGCCATATTTGAAGTGCTTTTCAGATACATTTGGCTGCACTTCTAGCCACCATATTACATAATAACACTCCATCATATTCCTATACCAGTCATTTTAAAATTCCTGGCTTGTATTTGCACTTTGGGATGGATCTCTACTGTTTTCAGAGCTCCTCAACATCATTACTCACCATCTTTCTTCTAGTCCTCCCCTCCCCTCGCTGCTTGCAATCCATGCTCCTCACACTTCCATCTCTTCCTTATCAGGTATTCACATCACAGAGTGTACTCTCTCTACTTGTACCCTATTTTGTGTTGGGCAACAGTACAAAGGGTGATCTAGAAGGTAAATTACAAAAATAAATTACCTAGTGAATAAATGGCTCAATAAATGAATTCAGTAACACCATTTATAAGATTTTTTTTTATGCCTCCAATTATCTCCTCAAAATGAAGTGAAGGAATTTGTGGGAGTGCATATACAGTGATTATTCTATCTTAAATACAAAGACAAAAGGTATTTTCAAGTACTGCTGTGCTGTGCAAGGGAACCCATTTCTACTATCAGATTAGAAGGGGTGTGGTAAGATGGAAAACGTGGGGGGATATGCCAAGAACAGTGTCTCCATCTTTTAGAGAGAGGCACTTGACCAAGGCTAGCTCCCAATATAAGCTATCCAGAAGTTCATAGTCTATGTTTAAAGCAGGTTCTTCTTCCAAAAGAGTGAGGCAAAGATATACAAGTTCCTTTAACAATGATGATAGATGGAGATATGAGATGCTACTTTCCTTACAATTCCTAACAAGAATCCCAAAGTGAATACCACAAGGCTGGAAATCATCAATTGATGCTATGTCAGTGACCTTCCTTACTTTTCTGATTATTGATATGACAGGGAGATTTGTACATAGGGAGATGAGAGTATCCTGCAGCATCAGCTAAATTTAATTCATGAAAATGCCTGCCTCATGACTGAGCATCCTCTGAGCCTTCAGAAAACTGTTGCTGTTGGTGGTGCTTGTTTCCCACAATTACTTTTTTTTTTAAGGAAATGATAGATTTACACATTCCTTAACTCATAGTACAACCTTGTTCTAGGATTTGGATATACAGGGATCAATTAGGTCATTTCCTTACTCTAAGCATTTGAACCTCAGAATGTTGTTGAGGAAAAATAAAGGCAGCAAAACAAGTACCTGAGTGTGAGACCCTCCAACAGGGATGCTGATGCAGTGTGGGAGACCCTTCTGCAGAGATGCTGATGCAGTGTGGGAGACCCTTCTGCAGAGATGCTGATGCAGTGTGGAAGACCCTTCTGCAGAGATGCTGATGCAGTGTGGGAGACCCTTCTGCAGAGATGCTGATGCAGTGTGGGAGACCCTCCTGCAGGGATGCTCATGCAGGGTGAGAGACATCCTCCTGCAGGGATGCATATGAAGTGTATGGCAAAAGCCAGGCAGTGTGGATTCCGGAGCTGTGGGCCAAGACATCTTGTGAAAGATCAGGACAGAGCATCTGAGCATGCAGAAGGCTTGGTATGTTCCGAGTCCTAATATAACACTAATCATAGTTCTTTTCTCTTAAAAGACTCACAAAAAGGAAAAACAAGGGAAGCAGGAACTGAAAGAAAATTTGAAAATGTTCTATTTTCTATACCAAGTTAATATTCCATGAAGCCCCTTCTTTGAAGGATTTTTCATTGCCAAATCTGACTAAACATCATACCAATGTGCTGAATTCTCTCATACTACTACCCTTTGAGTATAAAATTCTTCTTGAAATCAAGATATCAGGAGGTAGCAGGAGAGCATGAAAGACCCCCGGAACTGGGGAGATCCTTACTCAAGTCTCGGGATGATGCGACCACCCAATGACTCACGAGAGACCGAACTTGCTGCAATCACACGAGGAAGTTTTATTACAAGCAAGACGGGACAAGAGCTCAGGCCAGCATTCTGGGGTCGAGACTCATACACCACGCAGGGAGTAGAGGAGTCCGACCCCGGCCTGGGATTTTACAAGGCTTATAAAGGCATAAACCACAAACCGGGGGGAGAGAAAAAGAGGAAACAGGGTAAATTCCAAACCATAGATTCATCACCTAGCAAAGAGTCATGTATAGGTTTTTCCGGGCAACCTCCTAAGCCATTGTCACACTCCAGCCAGGGCGTTGTGACATTCCACAGAGGGCGTTAGAGCACCCTGTGGTCATTCCAGGAAAGACATTCTGTGGTTATTCCAGGACAGGAAAGGTGTTTTTTCAAGTTCCTGGAACAGTCACTCAGCCTAAGGGCGTGAAGTTCATGTCAGTCAAAGATTTCTGTGCTCTATAGGAGCATGCTTGACTCCATTTTGGGACTTAGTTAAGAATTTTTATTCTACAAGCATTCCAGAAGAATCTCTGTTATCTGAATGGGTTATGTGAGTACCCATACAGAGACCACTAGCCTGCATGTATGATGCTCATTCACTGGGAAGATTATGGCTGTGTTGTTTTGGGAACTCTGCATGGGAGTCATTTGCATGCAACTTTATGTTTGCCTTGAAGATCACATCCAAATATGTCAAACAGGGAAGATATAATATTTTTCTAAATTCCCTATTAAACACCAGGGCATTTGTTTGCCATTGCTACTAATTACCCTGTTATTTTTGAGCAAATAAGAGTTTTATCTTTCTAGCCTAATTGAAATTTTATTATGAACAAACAAAAGTATTGGAAATGTCCATCCATGTACACACATACACACTGAGAGAAAGAGAGAGAGAGAGAGAGAGAGAG
>NW_022196904.1:84173207-84190470 GCF_008632895.1 Mastomys coucha
AGAGAGAGAGAGAGAGAGAGAGAGAAAGGCAGGGAGAGATAGATATGCAGATTTTAAAGTCATTGATACCTGTAATAAAAAGTAAATTGTCTCTGAACAAAATGCATTACCTGGATGATAGGGAAATAGATATGACACCTGTTCAGTTGTGTCCCTACTAAGTGCCTGATTCTCTATACAGATTTAATATTCTATTAAATCATCATTAATAAAATTTGCCGCAGGCCGGCCGATCTGGACCTCCCTCAACCTGCAGGAGAAACAGGGTCCTAGTCAGGTTGATGAGGCATAGGCGAAGAAGGACAAACAGAGCCGACACAAGAGTGTGCTGAATCTGAATGTATTTCTTAAAAATGGCATCAGACTTTTACAATCATTGCAAAAGAATTATAAATCTGGCAGCTCAACAGTTGAGGTACATCTGAGGCTACCTGAAACACAGTGGGTCTAAAGCAGCCACCTCTTCCGGATAGGCGCTGCACTTCCCAGGCCCAGGCGCTCTGGGCCCGGGGTGGGGGGGCGGGTGGGGGCTGCAGACCGCATGAGTCCAAGTCCTAGTCCATCTAAGTTCTAGTTCTAGTCAGAGAGCCAGCATGAGTCCTCAAAGCACAAAGTGAAAACCAGGCTTATATGTTATACAGAAAACAGGGCAAATCACAAGAGTCATGTAGGTGGGCGAGGTCAATAGAATCAGAGAGCAAGACTGAAGTCATGTAGGCAAGTGACCACCACATCAAGGTTGGTAGGATCAGGTATCCAGGTGTGAAACAGGTGGAAGAGCAATGGTGCCCTCCCCACTGGGGCTATTTTGGTATTCCCATGCTAATTCTCTGGGTCAGCTGGCTGGAAGCAAGCACCAGGAAGTTCCGATCTAACAGTTCTAGCTAATGTCCTTGAGTGAGGGAAGCCCTTCGATTACTCTCTAGTATGTAAAACAGTTCTGTCTTCTGTGGGACTGCCCTGAGAAATGTGCTTGACCTCTGTTGCTAACTTTGAGGACAACCTGTCTGATAAGGCAGATTCCTTGAGAGAAATTCCAAGCTAAGGACAGCTTGGAATTAAATTAGGATAAGTTGGAAACGTTGTGCTGGCCAGGAAACAAAGCCCAATCTTAGCCATTTTTGAATCATTTCTTGGGATACCTTTATGCCTAAATAAGAGGGCGTGTTGATGATTGGAAAGACTAATCTGGAACACTTCTGAGTTAGGAAATACCAGCGACTGTCTGAATATCCAGGAGGCACAGAACTCCTTTTGGAGCCTTAACGCCTTTTACCCTTAATCAGGCTTTTACCCCGATATTATGGATTTAACTGGAGTAGACGAATGGACGTGGCAAAAATTCCCATTCTTGTAGCCACTATTTTGTATGTGTTTGGGGGAATACATGTATGTCAAAATATATATACATACATGTGCTGGTATGTACACAAACATTTGCATATCCTAGTGGAAGCTAGAAATTGATGTTGAATGACTTTCTTGATCACTCAACTTTGTTATATATTATAGCAAACAGCCTCTTCTGAACAAGAGCTGACCAGTGCTCCTAATCTATCTTGCCAAGAGAGCTTAATCTAGGTATCTTTTGTCTCCATCTCCCCAGTGCTGGAATAACTGGTGGGCTACATACCAAGCTGTCATGAACATATGTCTGCTCTGGATCTGATTTCTGGTCCTCATGTTTGTTTGGCAAGTATATTACTCACATAGCTCTCTCTCTCCAGCCTTATTGGCCCATTTTAAAACTAAGTAATGACAGGCTCAGTAAGACTAAGTCACTTGCTTAAGTTAAGGTCACCTGTTAAGTAATTTTAAGACCCTGATGAGCCATAGCTTCCCGGAGACCCCCTGAGTGAATCACATGGAGATTGATTGATGCAAAGAACATGAGGATTTTTATTTCAGTGCACTGAGGCCGTCCCTGACCCTCAGGAAAGGAGGCGACCCTGAACAGCTTGTTCAATGAGCTTTTATACAATTTTTATTGCAGCAGCCATTAGACACAATGTGATTGGTAGAACAGTGTGACTTTTAAAACTGATTGGTCTTTAGACTCCCCTTGTATGAAGGTGGGCAAAGGTCCACCCTGCAGAATGTGCCCCCACCTGAAGGTACTTTCTCACCCTGTGTTCTCAGGAATGTTAATTAGCCTTTTCCTTCCAGAGAGTTCTGCCACCTTCCTAAAGTTCCTGAGCTTATCTTATTAAGGAAATTCCTGGCCTCCCAGTGTTTTTCTGAGATGTCCCTGTTTACTCAGATCTTACATAATAAACCTGGGATTCAAAGATACTTGTTCAAATGTGATTTTTAATCAAAGATTCTGCTTTTCAAAAAGGATGATACTTAAAAGTAAGGTATATTTCTTTTCTAATTGTAGTTTTATATTAATCTCCCATGCATGTCCAGCCCACCATAAGCTGTGTAAAAATATAGATAAACCCCATTTAAAACTTAAGAGGAAAAAAACTATTGGAACTCACAAAGGAATCTCATGTCCTTAGAAAGATGCTAAACCACCCAACACTTAAGAGGAATGGCAATTTGGGAATTCTTGGGCTTATCTCTATATAACAATACTGTAAACATGTTTTCCCCAGGCATTAGCACATATATTCCTGCAACAGGAGAAAAGGAGTTCAACATAACTGAGTTTGTGTCAGATGACTCTGTCTCAAGTCCAGTACAGTAAGGCCCACTAAATCTATGTTTGATACCATCTCCTTAAAGTGCAGTTTCTTTCCAAGCCTACCACTGATCTTCATTTACTGTTTCCTTCCCTTCTAGCACTCCCTGTACATCTCAACTCCAAAAACTAGAGATATACATTTTATTTCTAAGATCCTTATTGTCTAGACCCCAACTACATGAGCCCAATTCAAGACTTTAAACAGGTAGGTTTGAAGTGGAGCTTTCCATTTAAAGCTATAATGGGTAAAATGTATTTCACTTAGCTCTTCAGAAAGAGATATTTTCCCCCATGTTCATGTCTGGCCTACAAAGCTGGCCCTGTTCTCTCATGCCCGTGTCATAAGGCATATTGATATCAAGTTACTTTACAGACTGTCTGTTATATGTCTAATCTCTGTGCTCAATCTCTTTCATCTTTTATTATCCAATAACCCAGTAAATGGATACTCTGTGGGGTTAAGTGGATTGTCTAATTTCATAATGAATGAGCAAAGGAGACAAAGGGAAGCGTTGTGTGCCACCTCACTGCTCATCACTGCAAGCCATCTTCAACCTACACTCTTGTGATAAGTAGACTGGACTTGCTGATACTTTCTGGATTCACCTCTGACACCTTCTGACACCTCAGGATTCACTCTCTCTCGGGGCTGTTGTAGTATTTGTTCTATAGAAACCTGTAGCTGCTTTTATTATGAATGCTAATTATGTTCCCCTAAAAATGCTGTTTGTAAGAGAGTGTCAGCATGTAGCTTCTGTGAACCTGTCCCCAGTTGGTTCTGATTGGTAAATAAAGATGTCAACAGCCAATATCTGAGTAGGGCAGACAGAGGAGGAATTTTAGAATTCCTGGGCTCAGAGCTTGGGACCAGGAAGAGAAGGAGATCTGCTGTGCAGGAAGAGTGTGGAAGAGAGGAAAGATAACATGCCTGAGAAGAGCGCAGAACAGAGAAGCATGGCCTCCATATGAAGGAGCCAGCAGAGCATGGCCCAGAGTGTGACCTAGAGCACAACCCAGTGGGGCAACCCTCTGGGTCCAGAGCAGCCAAGATAGAATATAGAACTAGTAATAACTCAGGATTAACCACTTGGAGGTTAGGCAATGGCTCAGCTATTGAGTTGTTTAAGACATATTGAAATATAAAGGCTGTGGGTGTGTGTTTCATTGGGGAACATAAAGCACTGAGGTAGTTAGCAAACCTGCCACTGGGATTTATTATTTTAATAATTATTTCCACAGGACCCAACAACAGGAAACAGTCTAGTAAAAGAGAAGAGCTTAGGGTTTCTTCCTCCTTGCACTTGATTCCCAGAAGCAGTTACTATCCATTACTTATCAGTAGCTAAGATACTCCATGGCTCTGGGTCCTAGAGTCTCTCATTCTTCCTTGTGATATTTCTTCTGTTACTGTTTTATCCTCTTCCTTGAATGCCTCCATAATTTTTATTTTCCTTTTTTTCTTTGATTTTTAAGAAAATTTATAATTTTTGAGAATGGGATACATGTAAGCAATCAAACATGATCATATCTACCCCATCATCTTCCATCTCCAACTGCCCCCATGTCTGACCTCAACACACTCCTCTCCCACAACGATGTCTTTCCTGTGTTTTCATAACCCACTAGGTCCAATTAGTTCTGGCCATATGTGCATGGCTGTGGAGTCATCCATTGGAACATGGGAAATCAGTGTCCATATCCTCAGTAAAGAATGTTTCTGCCACCCCCAGCAACTGTCCACTGCCAATTATGCCTTTGTATAGGGAGGAGCCTGAAGATAGTCTATCGTGTTTATGCTGGAATTTATGCTGCCTTGATCCTGTTTATACTATGTTACTATGTTTTCTGTGAGTTCATGATTGCAGCAGCTATCTGGAAGATAACACTTCCCAGTATTCCTTCCCATCCTGTAGCCTTTACACTCTTTCCACCCCCTCTTCTAACATGTTGCCTAAACCTCAGCCAGGAGGAGTTTGATAGAGACATCCCATGTAGAACTGGGATCCATTCCATCCCTTTTTCTCAGCACTTTGTACAGATACCCTTTCCATAAACTATTTACTGTCTGTTGCAAAATGAAGTATCACTGACCAAGGTACAAAGCAGCAGAGTTTACCTGTGCCAGAAGTTACAAAACCTTTCTTTACATGTATCACTTCAGCCTCTCTGAGTTGAATTCTAGAAGGTATCTCTGATATATCCTTATGATGCCAAAACCATAGCATCTGTTTCCCTTTATTCACCTCTGCTTGTTGAGCAGAGGAGTGGAGGGTTACTCAAGTGCCCTTGAAGCTCTCAGTACTTTAGGCTGGAACTGCTGCTTGGAAAATGTAACTTACTGTGAGAGGCTCTCAGATCTCCAGTTCTCAAACTTTATAAAGGATAGTTTAGAGATACCAATTTTGTCCATCAATAACAACACATTTATTTTCATACAAGTTTAATTGAATTTATCTTGGCTGCCAGGAAGCTCAAAGAAAATTAACAATCAATTAAAACATCATTAGCTTTCAGAGCATTTTGTCCTTTTATTCCATTTATTTTATTTATAATGCACATAATATATATGCTAATTCAACTTTTAAAAGAAAGATACTTGTATGTTATCCACAATAGAAAGACCTATAGTTACAAGGAAAAGTACTATGATTGTGGATTTAATTTCAATGTGAAGTAGCAATGGTTCTTTTAATTTATGTTTTGACATTTGTAAATTGGGTTATCTAGCTTACCTGAATTTTTGGGAATTCATTTGAATTTGTGGTTAATTTATAGGATTTTGACTTTTTGTTTTACTTCATTGGCTAGAGATGTAGCCAAGTGATAAGGAAGATGGTTTGTGTGTGCCAGGCCATGAGTTTAATCCCAAACACACAAATAAACCAAACCAAAACAGATAGAATAAGCATATATTTTTTAATTATTATTATTTTGTTGCACTTTAACACCAGTCAGATTAGCAATATTGATAATATTTTTTATTTGTAATTTGTTTATAGAGAAACATGTTTTTGAGCTAGGGTTGAAATCTTTTAACACTTCTCTGCTGCTTGAAGCTGCCTAAGGAAACAAGGCACAGGTGTACCCATGGACAACTGGTGGACCAGAAAATGCTGGGACCTGAATATTGTAGTGTTTAGTGTTAAATAACAAAGGAGAACAATGTGTGTTGAGGCAATAAATAACTAGATGCATAATAAGTATTCTCAATTCTTCTAAATAAAGTGCAAGATTTCACTTCTAATGTTTGACAGAGATTATCGCCACCTTTTATTCTCCTGTCTGATGACATTTGTGTAAGGTGAATTCAGAATTCAAGAGCCTTCATCAACTCTAAGATAAAAAATAAAGGTCTATTTTCTGGATGTTTGGCTTGTAAGCAAAGGGAAGAAAGTAGAAGCTGGGTAAAGAGAAGGAGAAAGCCAAGCTTTTAACTGGGATTTTCAGCTTTCAAAATCCTCCCTTACTGGGGAAACTAGCAAGAGCAGTATAGATTGGCCAAAATACCTCTAAAATTAAAAAAAAAAAATGTTATACTCTTTAGTATGTAGGATAGCCCAGATGTGTGTGTGTGTGTGTGTGTGTGTGTGTGTGTGTTCTTAGTAAATTTTCCATTTAGCTTCAGAGCTCTCTTTGGAAATGATTGGGGACTGGTAAATATTTCAGAATCCACAGCTTTTGCTTTTGTTTTTTATTATTAATCTCAAGTAGAGATGATGGTGACACAAAAAGGTCTCTGTGGTGTGTTCAGTGTTCAGTTTGGCCTAACACTAAGTTGTCTACAGTTACTTCTAACTAAACACCTTTAAAGAACTAGGCACAGAGTAGTGCTAGGAAAAAAACATAGGGAGTTTAAGCTGAATTTGAAGGAATTACTACAACCTTAAGACTGATTCTGAAGTCTTTGCAGATTGAACCTTGAATTATGAGACAATCATTAGCCAAAGTCATCAGAAGATACTTCCACTGTGGGAGAAATGTTTTGACAGTAGAATCCTCCTCCTAGTGATGAGTAAGAGTGAAGGGGGCAGCAAAGCCAGGCTTTGCAATATTTGAGAATGCAAGATGACTTTCTGTATAATTGATTCTGAAAAAAATAATTTACAATATTTTGATAATTACACTAAGCCTGTGCTGAATTCAAGGATCAAACATAGTCCCTAGATAATTTGATAAGTTAGTAGATAGATGAATAGTTAGATAATTAGTATGCAAACCAGTAATTCTCAACCTGTGGATCATGACTCCTTTAGGAGTCTAACAACTCCTTTCACACTGGTCACAGTGTTCACCTAAGACCATTGGAAAACACGGTATTTACATTATGAGTCGCTGTTAGAAACATTATAGTTATAGAGTAGCAACAACAGTAATTTTATGCCTGGGTGTCACCACAACATGAGGAATCATATTAAAGGTCCACAGCATTAGAAAGGTTGAGAAGCACTGATCTACACTGTGGTGGGAGTGCAAAGGTATTTTGAACTTGAAAACCACCCTTCTACTCTATGGCAGTGGAAAATCAGGAATAGACATTGTGCCTCAACAATATGGGCTGCTTTCAGGGAATTATTAGAAAAGTCTGAGCTTAGTGGAAATTTGAAATCAAGCATAATTTTACTAATGAAAGATGCTGAAAAACTCACTTTACTGCCAGGAGTGCATCCCTGTACTAGGAGTGGTAATGTTAACACGAACATTATGCAGTTAAAAGAAAATTCCCTGGGCCTGTCCCACAATTGCTTCCAACTTAACATGCATCCTCCCCTTTTTCTCTGAAACCATGTATTTATAAACCAACTGATAGCCATGTAGAGATCCCCTGTGAATTTCTATTTGGGCAGCAAATTCTTGCTTCAAATCAACTGTTTTCTACAGCTTGGTAAGTGAACAGTAGTTGAAAAGAAATTATGAAATGCAATCTGTTTTTCATTTTTAATAACAGCACAAAAGCTATAAACAAAAACTCCATTCATAAAATACATAAATAATTAGTTCACATTGTTCATGCATCCTATTTCTCCAAGGCCTTAAACCAGGCTGCTTCACTGGACACCGTGCCATTTATTGATCTAATCTGTAGCTCTGTACTAATTTCCCGAAGTAAGGATTATCCAGACTAGTCAATATCAGTCAAGAGAATCAAGATTCACCTCTCAGAGGTACAGCTTCCATTCATTCTCTGCACATGGGTACTAACCCCATTTTCTTTCAAGAATGCCAAAGGACAGCAGATACTCACACGATGACATTAAAAATGTGTGAAATAAAGAGTTGCGGTGAATGCCGCATTGTCTCTTGGTAAAAGGACTCCAGGTCAATCTGCAAAGAAATGAAGTGAAGTGAGTTGGATAAGTGGGATGCTTCACCTAGTAGACCTTGAAGTTAGAGAGCTCATAAATCCCTGCAGCATTATCCAGTAAGTGTATATGCATATGAAAGAAGAGACTGTGTGACAAGCTGGAAGGAATCAGATATGCCTGAGCTTCAACAGTCACTCCTAACACTTCCATGTAAGTACTTTGTTTATGACATTGGGTATGATGCTGCCATTAATTCGCTGTTAGGATAGAATGACAGATGCTTTATGTATAACACAATGTATATACAGTGCTTACACATGAATGTTTTCCATAACAGTCCCTTTGTTTCTCATAGGGTTTAATAATAATAAGACAGCAGATTAATTATATTAGTTTTCCAGATTTTTAACTCCCAAGATTCTTCATTCTCCCCAGTAAAACTCTATTTCTGATGGATTATTTCCCAGATACCTTTTTTTTCCCGAGGTAGACACAATTTTAGATACATTTATATATGTATATGAGTATACTATTTAAATTCTTGAATGATAAGAAAAGAGGATAAGAAAGAAGAACAAAAATATAAATGAGATTTTACTTTTCAAGACAGAAAATGGCTGTAGCTAAAGGCTGCCTTAGGCTTCTTTGAGCACAGCTAGGTGTGGGAAAGTCAGAAGTTGAGGTACCGAGTCATTGAGTTGGGAGTTCAAACCCCATTTTCACTCTGAGGAAGTACTTAACTGCCCAGTATCAGATAAATACTTGAGAACACTGAGATTCTCAGTTTTTTACCAATTACACAAAGCAAGGTGCACTTTCCCTAATCATTAGAGAGTGTGTTTCTAGAGGTAAAAGTCTTTTTTAACATGATTTTTCCCTCTCTTTTCACTTCAAGTCTGATGAAGTTTCTAAGGGTGGTCCAGTGTAAAGGAAGGCTTAAACACTGCAGATGTCAGAAAATAAGTTCTCGGAGAAAAGTAGAAACCTATTTACCATTCTAATGAAAATGATTTGATTTTGAATTTTGGCCCAGCTGACACCAAAGGTCAGGCAGGGACCTCTCAACACTAGGTGTTTATTAGTCTCTTCCTTATGTAACAGCGGAGACCATTTGTATTGCAAATTAAATGTTCTCTATAGTTCTGCCGATGCTCTAAACAGTATCAGTGTCTTGAACTATCTGCCTTTTCATTTTCCAAGTGTTTCCTAGCAAACATGCTTTAAATGATTAAAGAAGAAAGCCCTCCTAAAACAGAGAAAAGCCATAGTTGATGGTACAATAACCACAATGCTACCTTTAGCACTAATAATTCAAAACTGGCTGAGTAAGTTAGTGAAATAGATTCAGGAATCTAGAGTCATACTGCTCTGGCTTAAATTCAAATACGCACAAGCAGTGTGACCTTGCAAAAGTTAGCTAATGAGCTTACTCTTACATTAAATAGAAATCAAATCATATCTGCTTTATAGAGTACTTCTGCTAAATACATGCACATGATGAATACATGCACATGATGAATAGTAGAAAATCATAAGTTTTAGCATTCTTTATTTTAATCCATGTTTTATGAAGAAATGAATTACAGATGAGGAAAGAGAGACACTGAAATCTTGAGTCACAAACTAAATTAGACACAGACTCAAAATGTGAATGAGAGTCTTATTTCCTATATGTCATCAGGATAAATTCACTGTAATATAGGTTCTCCAACAAAAGGTCCCTCAACACTCTGACATATGCTGAAGGGAAATTTTGGGTCCTTTGGGGACATTCAAAATAATGCTTTGAATACTGTACACACAGGCCACAGTGTTGAAGTGTGGGTCCAAACAATTAACCATATAGGTAAAGTATAGGTTTGTGTTATTGTGAAGTTATTAGGATGATTGGTGTGGGAAAATTGCTAAAACTGTAGACGAATGGATGGTGAATTTGTGCCTGGTTTTTCGTTCTGTGGTCTGTGGGACAATTCAGTTGCACAAAATTAATTACTGACTTTGGCTTAAAAGCTGAAAGTAGTGGCAACATGGTGTAACCAGAAATGTTATGACAGGGACAGGCAGGGACAGGGGCTGCCATAAGTGCTGGTGAGAGCCAGTTTACCAAAGGACCTCCTTCCTCCGGACAAGCAGTAAGTCGAAATTTCCAAACTTTCTGTGTATATCATCAAGTAGATGTGGTACAGATGAGACAGATGCAACATGCAGAAGGACTTCTTTAAAACAAACAGAAAATCACATAAACTTCCTTAGCTCTCACAGTAAAGATGTACTGATAAGACCAAAAAGAAAGAAAGAAAGAAAGAAAGAAAGAAAGAAAGAAAGAAAGAAAGAAAGAAAGAAAGAAGGAAGGAAGGAAAGAAAGAAAGAAAGAAAGAAAGAAAGAAAGAAAGAAAGAAAGAAAGAAAGAAAGAAAGAAAAAAAAAGAAGCCAAAGTCCTAGTCATCAATAGAAACTTCTGCATGGCCGGGCCTCCAAACACACACTTTTTGTAGAGTAACTGAGAAATAATCCTTTGCTGGTGGGCCAAGCCTATGGAATTGTAGAGTTAATTCATTTCAAGGACAGCCTAAACTATCCTGCTGCTGCAAAAAACAGGCATTCAGCCTTGACCGCATCAGGCTGAGACAACAGTCTCTCTATAGAGTTCAAGCTCCAAAGTAAAGATCCAAAGTAGGTGCAACCACTTTTCAGATAGAAAAGAAACTTAGATAAGTTAATAAATGAGTCAAAGGCTGAGGAAACTGAGGATGGATGAACTGCATCGTGAACTCATGCCTGGTGGTCTTTGAAGCATGGCACCATGGGAGATACATTCTCATTCCATGCCATAGGAAATTAGGCTGGACAGAGGGAATCTCTGCAAGTTAGTCAGACAACATGCTGCGTATAGGGCCAACACTGTGAGGCACCTCTTAGAAGGACACTGACATCTCCACAGAGCATAGTAGTAAAATTATCAGAGGTCACTATGCTGGGTCCCATGACATATAGAAGCAGTTGTTTCCAGTGGAAATATTGCCTTATATTACACTGCAGGAAAAAAAAATGCTATTTAGAAAAGTTGTGTGAAGCATTCTTCTGATTGGAGAAGAATGGATAGTTAATAAATATGAGTATTAAATTCATGAGATTATGTTGAATATTTTCTTTTTCATTTTTAGCATATGTATGTGATTATTTGGCAGGATTTACTGATGACCCTCTGGTCATGCACAGTTTAAATCTTTCTCTCTGTTCTGAACTCTTCTGCGTGTTCTCTCTCCCACACTTCTCTTTCTATCACACACACACACACACACACACACACACACACACACATATGGGTATATAAATAGTATTTTAGTAATCATACCCATACACATGTTCACACATAAATGTATGCGTGTGTTTGTGTATGTATAATGATTAACTTGCAAATGTATTGCCTCTAGCATAAAGAACTCAAAAGCCTTCAGGAATAGATATTTTCTACAATCTGTAAACACAAATGCATAGTTTAGCTCAGTGATGAAAAGTTTAAGGATTCATCAGTATGATTAGATGCTATTTGAGTTGATAATTTTATTCTATCAAGTAGCCCTTTAGGCATTCAGTAATTTATAACACCTTAATACTTAACATCTTTAGGGAAAGGTTTAAGAACTAGTAATGCTTAAGTATGTTGGTTACCTTTTTTAAATTTGTATTTATTATTTTATGTATATGAGCATTCTGTCTTCATGCACACCAGGAAAGGGAATCAGCTTCCATTACAGATGGCTTGATCCCCCATGTGGTTGCTGGGAATTGAACTCAGGACCCCTGGGAGAGCAGTAAAATACTCTTAAGCACTGAGCCATTTCTCCAGCACCAGTTACCTTTTCTTATTACCCTTTCAACCCTCACAAAATTTTATTAAAATGAAGTGAATACATATTGAAAGGTTTCCATATGCCTGTGTGGTCTGTCATGAGGGAAATTCAGAATTGAGTTTTATGGCACTCCTGACCAAAAGGATTTACAGGGTACCGGGAAGTCACTACCACTGCTGATGGCTTCTTGTTGGTTTAAGAGAATACGTCTCTCTCCACCCTGCGAGGTTCTGGCCCATTGCATCTCAGTTGTTTATTTCCCTTGAACTTTCTACTAGGTCCCATGTACCATGGAATTGACTCCCAAAACTTCACCTAAAAATGGTTAATTCACTTTCTTAAGATTGTTGATTAGGTGTGGAATATTCAACTCCTTCCTTTTTAAAAGGAAGAGGTAGCTTGCTGTCTAATTTTAAGGTTTTATTAAGTCCTTATCCATACTCTTTGCTGCATTTTTTTTTCTTTCGGTTCTGTAGCAGCTTGTTAACTAACCCACATCTTACATCAAATCTTTTAAGTACTTTTTCTCATAATTTACTTCCAATTAGTATGTTAAAGAGTATACATGTGGCACAATTGGTTTTGACTCATAATTTTGCCATTTACCCTTTTTAAAATCACTAAAATAATTGAGCTGTGGCTAGTGATGTGTCTCAATTGGTAGAGTGCTTGCCTAACATTCCTGAAGCTTGATGTTCAATCCCACAGCATCAGCTAAATTGTATGTGCTGGAACATGCCTGTAATCCCTGAGCTAAAAAGGTGGAAGCAAAAAAAAAGAAAAGAAACTCTTTCATACATAGTATAATGTATTCAAAACCAGCCTGGAATACATGTCACCCTGTGTCAAAAATATGTAAAGACAAATAATGTAATTGTGACTTTCACTTCAAGACTTAAAATGGGAATATTTATAAGAAGACATAATATGGTATCTGCTTACACCTCAGTGGGATATATCAAAGTATATGTCACATTCTCATGGTACTCCCATTGTAGAGAGTTAATGATGTCACGACTATTTTCATTACAGCACTGAGTAGTCACTTTCCCTTTAAGTTAAGATGACATTTGAAATAATGATGCAAAATTAGTGGCAGACAAAGCTGATGACTGTTAACATAAATCAGAATAGTGAGGCTGGGACCATTGCACTCTTTTGAATTACTTCCAGTTTATAAAATGACAACATTCTTGATGAGCTAGGCAAACCTCATTTTTATCAAACACCAGAAGTAGAGAACACACCTGACATTCCATACAAGGGAATATTCTTGTCAGAATCACAGAAGCTTACTAAGCCATGGCATGAGTTTTGAGTTATGAGAAGAACTAGATACTTGTTCAGTGGACATTATTTTATTAGAAATAAAAGTAGACAAACAAAATTATGATTATTTATAGTTGCCTCCTGGGTGGACATATTTTTGACAATAGAGGAAATGAACATGCCACTTCAAGTAAAACTTTTGTTGCTAAGGGTGAAATAAATACAAGCTTCTAAGTAAAATCTAGAATTTTAAGAAGCTTGTACCTATGATTTTGTGCTTGACATATGACATATGCTTGACACTAACAGATGTCTGTGCTGAGATCAGGGGTGATATGAGCAGACCCCTATTTTTTAGGACATTACTCAATAAAATGTATCAACACTCCAGATGTCTGAATAACTAAATGAATCAATATTCTCTAAATCCCTCATGAATAACATAAAATCTAGCACAGATGAAACACTCATTAATGCATAGAATAGGTCAATTGGTGTAATGCAAAAAAATGTATTGACATGCTTTCTGGCTTCACAGTGCAACTAACCTTTAAGAACATCACTTGTAAAATTTTATGCTGTATCAACTGTCTGCAAAAAGCAATAGCTCTTGATAGGAGAAGATACAGAGACCCATAGCCAATCATTACTTGGAGCTCTGGGAATCCTGTGCAAGAGTGGGAGGAAGGACTGTAGGAGTCAGATGGGTCAAGAATACAATAAAAACAGACTACAGATTCAACCAATCAGAACTCCCGGGGTTCATATGACAATCAGGGAGCCTCTATAGGTCTGACTTACGTCCTTTGCATATATGTGATGGTTGTGTAATTTGGTGTTCTTGGGGAACTCCTAACAGTGGGAGCTGGGGCTGTCTTGGACTCTTTTCTTTAGGACCCTTTCCTTCCTGCTGTGTTGCTTTGTCCAGCTTTGGTGTGAGGGTATGTGCTAGTCTTATTGTAACTTATGATGCAATTCTGAAGAGAAATGGATGAGGGAGTGGATCTAGGGACAGGAGGAGGCGATAAGTGGAGAGGAGGGAGAAGAAATTGCAATGAAGATGTAATATATGAGAGAAGAAAAGATAAATTAAGAAAGAAAAATAGTCAAAAGTAAAAGCAAAATTTAAAAATAAAGAGAGTGAATAAAAATGATGTATATAATCTTAACTTTTCAAATTAAATATATCTGTATGGCTGAATTTTCTTTAAACTCTCCAATGGAAAAACACACTTAAAAATGACTGAAACAAAAGCAAATATGAGAATTTAATTGATAAGCATTGAACAAACATTTTTCATGAAATCAAAGAAAGCATAAAAGAATCACACATTAAAGGACACTATTTAGAAAAAAATTCATTTTAGGAATCCTACTTATTTGTTGTAAAACAGTTTCATATTGACATAAACATTTTATTATTTTATATTATATTAAATTATTGTTAAATTGTCAGTTTTGGTTTCTAAATACCTAAAGTATCAATTGATGTAATTTACATCAACATAAAGCTTTGAAGCCATCAATGGTTTTAAGTTTCACAAAAGTATCTGTAGAGAATGAGCTACTCCTAACAAGAACTTGGCCAGAGATTCAAGCAAATAGAAAATCCTAAATATAATAGCTTTACCATCGGCTATCTTACATCCCTGAATCAAGTTGTATATCATTGAAAGGTTATCAATAACTTGGGAATAATTGCATTATATAGCTATAAAAATCATTTGCTACCTGAAAGATTTACTGGCATAAATGTCTACTCTTTGGCAAGCCTAGCCAGGGAAAGCAAAACATAGACTGAATACCTCCACTGAGAAATACTGCTATCAGGGTTACCTTAACTTATTCTAGAGCAATGGTGGTTGCCTCCACCCTTTGGCCTGCTACAAATGCTACACTTTCTTCTTACTCCTTTTATTTCCAAAGTAAAGTCTTGGTGACTAGGCTTTTCCTAGATCCTTTGTCCTCACGGACAATAGTGAAGGTCTCCTAAATCATAGATACCTTGTACAGAATCATATTACATTAATGCTTATGTATCCCATATTCGAGATCTTAATGAATAATCACCATGTGTCTCATACTGATAGTATTGTGAATTTAACTGAACTAGCTGATATCATTTCTACAGAAGTGTCCTGAGTTTAAAAATGAGTTGATGGAGGGGAAAAAAAATCTTCATTAAAATATATTGTATTGTATGAAAAATAAATGAATTAAAAGGAAAGATAGAACATTCTAATTCAGACTTTATACTTAAAAGTTGAGCTTATAAAGCTTTCTTGTTCCCTAGTCTCTTCCCTTCCTCTCATCTAACTGCCCAATCATTTTCTGCACTGGATTTAGTGTTCTTATTGAAAACTTAATTTACTTGTTTCTAAGGTATCAGTGATTATACGAAGCACCATCAAATTAGCTAGTGCTTATAGACAAAGCATTACTGACGAAATGAACACGATTTAGATAAAAATGAAGTGACAGGGACATCCACTTATCTGCAATATAGCAAGATTAATCTGTGGTGTGAGCAGAAAATGTTTTGTTTTGGTTTTGTATCAAACCTACAAAGGTTTCTGTACAAATCCCTTTTCATCACCAAGTCACTTCGTAACAACATTGCTTGCCAGAAACCTTGTCATCAAAAACTCTTTGCCATATTTTAGACTGATAAAATAATTTTGAGCCTAAGTTTTTAAAAACTAGTTTTTCCCCCCATTTGAATGACATTTTGAGATCTCTCTAGCTGGAATATATATTATGGAAAGTACAACAGCTAACTTTGCAAGGCAGCCAGAGCTTTTGACAGATAGATGTTATGTTCCTGAGAAAAAGTCCTTCATGATGCATAAATTGGTCACACTAACCTCTCCTAGGGCTGAAAACACCATTATCTATTCCTAGAAATTTGACAGTTTCTACTGACTCTAATTGCAATGCCAGCTATATGATAGACAATCTTTGGCAGACACAATAACTTTTCATTTCAGGAGAACTTCATAGTACTGTGTAATCTTTTTGAAGACATTTTCAGCGACAATTAAGGGCCCACACTTAGTACAAACTCAAATGTGTAATGTTATAAATCAAAGTAATCTAAGTTTGTTAATAACACAACAAGCATACATATGTGTAAGGGCAAAGAAATGACATGGCACATCCCTCTCAGCCTGATGGCTGCCAATTTGTTTTTGTGTTACAAAAATTGTAAAGCATGTTCCAATGTTATATACTTAGAAATGTAAAAAAGTGCTCTTGCTCTCCTGCTCTCTTCCTATCTTCTCTTCTCTTGCCCCTCACCCTCCTCCCCTCTCTCCCTATTCTCCTCCCCTCTCTCTCCGCATGCTCATGACTAGCCTCTACTCCTCTATTCCTTCTTGCCTCTCTTCTCTGCTCTCTCTCTTTATATTCTCTCTCTCTTTCTGTCTCTACTCCTTCAACTCCCCTCCACATGCCCTAAAAAAAGAAAAGTCATAAATATAAATACACACAAACACATAAACATGTATGTATGTATACTTACGCGTATGTAGTCTCCAGCAGGAAACATTACAGTGTCTGTGGATTTTGGACGTATCTTAATGGTAGTATGTAAAATTAAAATTGAAGAGGCACTGGGTTTAATCACCAGAACCCACTTATTCTTCACCATAAAAATAGAAAAATTGATGTACTATGTAAAATATAGAAGTAGTGGTGATCAGGTTTGAAAGACACTCAAGCATAATGTTATAAAAGAGTAAAAGGCCAGGCAGTGGTGGCGCCCACCTTTAATCCCAGCACTTGGGAAGCAGAGGCAGGTGGATTTCTGAGTTCAAGGCCAGCCTGGTCTACAGAGTGAGTTCCAGGACAGCCAGGGTTACACAGAGAAACCCTGTCTCGAAAAAATCCCTAAAAAATAAACCCTAAAAAATACTATGTATCTTTTACCTTCTATCTTTAATTTGTAGTACTAGAATATTTGTAAGTATCTTGTTTATAAAAAACAAAAATTGTAACATTTCATTTGGCTCTTAGCCACTATCTTTGTCTACTGAAGAATGTGAGGTCCATGTAAATGAAATAAATTGTTCTATAACCTATATATTACATTGCTCAACACAAACCCTGGTCTTTCAACTCTTTCTAGAGAAACCTTGTCTCGAAAAACC
>NW_022196904.1:84190480-84230588 GCF_008632895.1 Mastomys coucha
AAAAAAAAAAAAAAAAAAGAGTAAAAGATCCACTAGGCAAAGAGACATGTTTGACATGAGTGTAGAATTATTATTACTTGTATGTTACATCAAATTCCCCTCATAATTATTTTTAAGAAGAAAAATAATTATATATAAAGGTTCATTTTCCATTAATCAATATTTAACACATTCTAGAAATCACAGTTATTTTCCATTGCTGTGATGTTATTGTGTCTACGACAAGAACAAATTTATTTGGTACTTAGAGTTTTAGAGGGCTGAAATGGCCATGCCCATCAAGGTGAGCAGTATGGCATTAGGCAGGCAGGAATAGCCCTGCAGTAGTAGCTGAGGACTCATATCTTGAGACACAACCAAGAGGCCAAAAGAGCTGAGAAATGGCATGGGCATACGAAACTTCGAAGTCCACTCCCAGTAACAAAAGTCCACCAACAAGGAAGAGCATACTTCCTAATCCTTTCCAAATAGTTTCACCAACTGGGGACTAAGTATTTAAATACATGAACCTATGGGAGCCATTCTCATTCAAACCCCCACACTTATCTTGCCAAACAAACTCTGATGAAAATCCAGTCACATAATGGATATGGACACAATTGTAAAATGCTATATTCCTTTAGTAAAATAATTATTAGTTTCACTGTTACTAGCAGCAGTTGGAGGTAACCTCAATGTCTATTCAAGCTGCACTAACCATATTAGAACTCTTAGAACATTTAGAAAGGTAACAAGACTGTGGGGTGTTCTATTTTGTTGTTTTCAGAGTAGAACAAAGTAGGAAAAGGGTGAAAAGATGTGTCTGGAGCTAAACCCTAATAGTAGTTTACTTACCTCACTTGTGCAAAGTCCAAAGTTTTATCAACAGATAAAATAGTCAACCTAATAATTAAATACACACAAAAAATATAAATCGAACTGTAGTACTAGATTTTAAGCTGCATTTCAGCATTACAGGTACACCCATACAGATTTTGTTATTTAGAATGTCTGAAGTGACATGGCCATGTTATAATCTGAGCACTGGCACTTTCCTTTCTCTTCAGCAATAAAGTATTTGTTGACTGAAGAGCAGACCTTCTTAAAGACATTTACACTATAAAATTCATCTTTAAGGAGTGAAGCTGACCTGCTGTCAAGATTACTAGCCTAACTTGGGAGGCAGAGGCAGGTGGATTCCTATGTTTGAGGCCAGCCTGGTCTACAGAGTGGGTTCCAGGACAACCAGGGCTACACAAGAAACACTGTCTCGAAAACATGAACAAACAAACAAACAAAAAGATTACTAGCCTTTCTTATTTGATAAAGTAAAGGTCAACACTTTCTCTGCTGAGAGCTTACTCTATACTATTATTTTTGACACATTAGGAAAATAAAAATTTTTTAATTTATTTTTTATTAGAAATTTTTTTAAATTTACATTTCAAATGATATCTTCTTTCCCAGTTTCCCCTCTGGAAAAACAAAAACAAAAACCTATTCCCTCCCCTCTTCCCCTGCTCACCAATCCACCCTCTCCCACTTCCTGGCCCTAGCATTCCCCTATACTGGGGCATAGAACCTTCACAGGACCAAGGGCCTCTCCTCCCATTGATGACCAACTTCGCCATCCTCTGCTACAATGGAAACTGGGGCCATGAGTCCCACCATGTGTACTCTTTGGTTGGTGGTTGAGTCCCTGGGAGCTCTGAGGGTACTAGTTAGTTCATATTGTTGTTCCTCCTTAGGAGCTGCAAATCCCTTCAGCTCCTTGGGTCCTTTCTCTACCTTCTTCTTTGGAGACCCTATGCTCAGTCCAATGGATGGCTGTGAGCCTCTACTTCTGTATTAGTCAGGCACTGGCAGAGACTCTCAGGAGACAGCTATATCAGGCTCCTGTCAGCCAGCATTTGCTGGCATCTTCAGTAGTGTTTGGGTTTGGTGATTGAATATGGGAAGGATTACCAGGTGGTGTAGTCTCTGGATTGTCCTTCCTTCAGCCTCTGCTCCATAGTTTGTCTCTGCAACTCCTCCCATGGCTAATTTGTTCCCAAAGGAATGAAGTATCCACACTTTGGTCTTCCTTATTCTTGACATTCTTGTGGTTTGTAGATTGTTATCTTGGGTATTCCGAGCTTCTGGGATAATATCCACTTATCAGTGAGTGCATACCATGTGTATTCTTTGTGATTGGGTTACCTCACTCAGGATGATATTCTCCACATCCATCCATTTCCCTAAGAATTTCATAAATTCATTGTTTTTAATAGCTGAGTAGTACTCCATTGTGTAAATGTACCACATTTTCTGTATCCATTCCTCTGTTGAAGGACATCTGGGTTCTTTGCAGCTTCTGGCTATTATGAATAAGGCTGCAATGGACATAGTGGAGCATGTGTCCTTATTACATGTTGGAGCATCTTCTGGATATACGCCCAGGAGTGGTATAGCTGGGTCCACTGATAGTACTATGTCCAATTACCTGAGGAACCGCCAAACTGATTTCCAGAGTGGTTGTACCAGCTTGCAATTCCATCAGCAATGAAGGAGTGTTCCTCTTTCTCCACAACCTGGCCAGCATCTGCTGTTGCCTGAGTTTTTGATCTTAGCCATTCTGACTGGTGTGAGGTAGAATCTCAGAGTTGTTTTGATTTGCATTTCCCCGATGACTAAGGATGTTGAATATTTCTTTAGGTACTTCTCAGCCTTTTAGTATTTCTCAGTTGTTAATTCTTTGGAAACTAAAAATCTGTTGTATGTGAAAGGCCACTTCTAGTTTATAAAATTGAATAAATTTTAATTAATTAATTAGTTAAGTTTTTCAGAAAAAAAGTGGAAAAGAATCTCAGTAGATGTCATGGAAGCAATACATGACAAGTTCAGAATGCCTTCATGAAAGAAGTCCTAAAGAAACCAGAATGAGGCAGATCATATGTCAAGATAAGAAAATACATGTGACCAATCAACATTCAACATGTACTAAATAGGAAAAAATTGAGTTCAGTGACTTGGATACAGGTTAGACCAGAATTTAACTCTAAGCAAACACTTACTGTACGGGTGATCTTGGATGTGTGTACGGTATAAACCCAACGAGTAAAGCCTATCTTTGGCTCTCTTTCCTTCACCTTGAATAAAACATCTGATTTTTAATATACTTTTACAGCTTTGGGCATGCTTGGGAAAGAGCCTCTCTACTGCTTATCTAGGACAAGAATGTCTAGAAATATTTGTTTACAAATATATATTTAGACTGTTTTATAGAATGGTGTATACTTTATATAAGAACTTAGTTAATTTAGCCCCATTCTGATGAGACCAAAGATAAGATGTTAAAAAATGCTAGTGAGAATTCAGACAATGTTTTGTGAGTCTTGAGAGATGTTCTTTGGGCTTGGAAAAGGTATTTTTGATGTATTTTGTGGCTACTGTTTGTTTTGTGTCTCTTTCTCTCTCCTTTTTTTGAAAGAACGTGAAAAATAGATTAAAACAGAGACAACACAGGAAACATATTTTGTTATGTTGTGTAAGATGTGGTGATAAGATTGAAAGCTGCTTCTAGCTCCAGGCACCTTTGATAGCAAGCTGCCTTTCCAGATCTGTCACTAAGCGTCACCAGCACGGGTTTCTTGGACAGCAGGGACAGATCTGAATTCCGCCTGCCATGGATTGCAGTCACCTTTATTATCTGAGCTGTCCATCTGTGAGTGTGCTGTGTATTACTGTGTGTGTTTTCCTCTCTAACTCCCCCAGTCCATTTCCAATACTGAAGGTGATGTAGGAACTGATAATGGAATGACCTTGAGGCCAAAAAATGCGGAGTGAGTAACGTTCAATAAAATGGACTATGACAGGTATTTCATAAAAGACGTTTGCGAACAGATGACTTCTTACAAAGAAAATAAACTAACATTGCTTTGTTGTTCAGGTGCCAAAGTGATTTGCTTTTCTCTGCTCTAGCAGCTTCTGATTGACTTTTTCTGTTGTGAAAAATGATAGAGAGAAGAGAAAAAGATTGCTCTATGTGAGCCATTCAATAGAAAGGCAGACCATTAATTGTTATTTGTCTCATATGGCTACTTCTGTTCATGTTGTTTGTATTCATGCTAATACAAACAACATCTATTTGATTAAGTTTCAGAAATGACAGCCATCATAAAAGCCAGTGCTGGCTGAGCACATGCATGCCATCTATGCTACTATACAACACAAATTATCTAATTAACCGAGGAACTCTGAGGAGTATCAAAGACAGGAGGATGAAGGCAGCTGACTGAGAAACAGTAGACTAAAATTGAGAAGCAAAGCAAAGCATCACAACAAAACAAAACATTTGTACTTTGTTGTGTTATTCCTTTTGAAATTCTATTTCTTGGAGAGAGCATAGCATCAAATTCTAATGAAGAAAGTAGAGTAGAATGAGGGAGAAATACAAATATCAAGAGAGTAAACACATGGGAAGTATATCAAATACATAGGTGTTGGAATGTTACAACATGGGGTGGCAATATGGATGCTGGGGCCTACTACAGGAAATTTGACCCTTTGAAAAGAGTTATCAATAAGTAAACTAAACTACCTGGAGTTGTAAGAAATATGACCTTCAATTATCTGCTTGCAAACTATATTTCAAGAGAGACTAAAACGATTTTTGCAACTTAAAAAGGAAATACAGCTGTAGATCTGTATATCTGTATCTATGGTTATAAATATATTAAAAGATTGTAAGAATCAGGGATGTTGCACCTGGGACGAATTAAGTAATCACTCTTATAAGAAATATATATGAACAGAGAAGTTGGTCTAACCTCGATAGTATCACCATACTACTGAATAAACTAACCTAGGAAACTGAATAAACTGCTTGATGCCTCTGAGTGCATCTTCTTCATCAGAATGATGTTCAGACATTATTGTAGACATTTCTATAGAATAGTTAATAATATAAAAATGCATAAACTATTTGGAAAAGATTAGGACACAAGTGCCCTCATGCTCCCTCTCTGTTTTCGTGTGTGATATGAGAGATTTTAAAAACATTTGATAGGAGCCTAAAGGATGGGTATTATTTGAATATTTTGGATGAAAATAGGACGAAAGGAATTTCTACAGAAATAACATCAAGAAACTCCCAAGTACCAGGAATTTTTGTTGTACTCACTTCTCTTGTATAACCAACACACAATGTGATATAAATGCCAGGCAGGAAATTACATTTGAAATACAAATTTTGTCCACATTATAAAAGACTTTAACTGCCAGAATATGAGATAGATCTGTGATTGGAAATATAACAAAGAACTACTTTTTAAAAAAAAGTCATTGAATGATACGATCAAGTTGACCTTAACAAGATTAATCTTACAGCACCAAATATTCAGGGAAAAAGATTAGTGTGTATGGTCACTGAGCTATTATGAATGAAAGTGGAGAAAATCTGTTGAACAACTCAGGAGGTTCATGGGTAAGACTTTGACAAGTAAATTTTCACTGAAAGAGTTGCTGATTAAAGAGAGGAATAATGAATTCAGAAAGACTAAGTCTAGCTTCAGATCTAGGATGACAAAATAATAAAAGAATTTGGATCCATGGTTATTTGGTCCCTGGCTGCTTGTGTGACTTGGTGCAAAAGGATAAAATATCTAGTAACAGAATTGCTTTGATATTCAGGAAACACTTCTTAAGTGAAATAGCCTTGATGTTATACAGTCTTTTAAACATTAATCTCAATGTTCTGCATATCCAGTAGGGTATTCATTGGAGCAGGATGTAGTTTTTTATGCCCTTTCATAATGGATAAAGGACCTTTACTACACCCAGCTGTTTTCTGCTTGCTTTTCTCAAACAAACATGGCAAAGGGGAGCTCAGGCTAGATTTCAGCCACCTCTGTCTTCTCAAGGAATGCTTCATGGAGAAGCTCTGCTTTTCCGAATTTCACAGAGTCTTTAAATCACCCATGAGTATGTGTATATGAAAATAATAATTTAAATCCAAAGACTCTGGGTAATATAGCATATTAAAATATAGAGAACTTCAGGAAACCAAAATCCCAGAAGAAAATTGTGTATCACAAGATTCCCCATAGTATGAGGACCACTAAAACAGAAAATGGACTTTATTTCAAAATTTCGGCTGCTATACTGTGGGCATGAGAATATTGATGTCAATCTGTCCTTTGAAATTGTACTTTCTTATGAAATGTTGTATTATATATTACAGCTGTGTAAATAGTCTCCAAAGTCCTGGTAGCAATGTTGCAGGTGATGAAATCTGTGTACTTTCAAAATTATGAAAGAAAATTTTGTCACCAATTACTTTATGACTCAAGATGTTCATGCTACTCCATCTTCACAAAGGAACTGGTCAAGTCTATCATCCACATTACCTCAAGGAAGTATCATTCCATAACTAGTCTAAGTATTGAGAATAAGTAACTGTGAGGATCTCAGCCTTTAATGGAGTAGCTATATCATTCTTCATACACTAAAGAACATCACACAAAAGAACAAAAGAGCCAGAGGGCAGGAGTGTTCTGAAATACTGTCTTCTAGATGTGACATGGCTGTAGTAATCATGGACTCTCAGCATCTGACCCTTCCTGTGTAAGCCCCACATACAATCAAAGCTAGTCAGCATTCAAGCATGAATGAAAGGAGACTAATGTGGCCCAATCTCTAGCTGCTGAGCTATTGTTAATCAATGGTAATTGGCTACTGGGAGGTTTCCCATGCACAAATGGGTGTTCCCAAGAAATAGGCATATGAGAAGTACTCATCTGATGCCATGGGATATATATACAATAAGAAACCTGGTGTCCAGATGAGGATATGTTTAGGGTAACTGGGCTGAGTTGGAAGGGGCAGTAAGGACATATATGATTTTAATGCATTGTATACTCATGTGAAATTATTAAGAACAAAGATACAAGTTTTTTAAAAGTGAAATGTTACTATATTGTTCTAGCTGAAAGGCCATACTTTTACTAACCTGTTTCTAAAAGTTTCTTATAATTTTTTTTATCATGTTACCTCTCCTAAGACTTTGCTACCTATGTTGACAGAATAAATGCCAAAATATTTTTGTCTTAATTCTCAGTTGTTCTTGGCTTGAAGTGAAAGATTCTTTATTTGTATTTCTGCAGTGCTGACTGATGATAAGCCTGAAATGTTCCTATATGTTTGCCACCCTTAGACATAAGGATACCCCTTAAGTATGTTCTCTGGGAAAATGGCATTTTGAGAAAAAGGCAGTATTTTGTGCAATAGGTGAAATGTTGGAATGAAAAAGGAAAGAGTTCTGTGCTATGTGCTACCTACATAAGATGTTCCCCTTTTAAATAAATGAATGTCTTTAAGAGTAGTTTCTAAGATTGTCAAACAAAGGTTTTCTAATGGTGCCCACTTAGGCACTGGCTTTAGTGTGATTCTGTGCATGAGTCAGAACCTCCTCTGCCTTCAAGAAGCAAACAACCAGAGGTAACCTTGAGAAGCACCCACAGCTCCTGCATATCTGCTGTGGGCTCTGTCATATGGCTGGCTTCTCATGTTATTTCACCTCCTTGCCAGTGGGCCAGGCATAAAAGGAGCCGTCTGCTCAGGCTCTGCTCTTGGAGGGACACTCTTCACATCTGTTCCTCTGGCCCAAGTCATTGGCAGTGACTAGGGTCGAAATCTCCTACTCTGTCTCAGGAGCCAAGGGAGAAGGAAGGGAAAATGGCCTCCACACAGATCCAGCTGGCAGAAAGCTTTATAGCTGTTTCAGAGTGCAAGTGATAATTGACAGGTGATCTATATTCAGGGCATTTCTAAGCATAACACTTTTTTTACTTTTAAAAAACCATTGAACTTTTGAATAGTAAAGCAGGGAGAATTATGAGATAAAGCACCTCAGATTATTATCTTAGCACTACAGTGCAAATCAATCGGAATAAAAATTCTGAGGCACCTGACCATCCAGCTACTTGACCAACACTTCTTTTACGGTGGCTTCTTCAATCCTTGTAACAATTTCTCCCACCTCTAGATAAGAAACTGAATGTCAAGAAAATAAAATTACAGGACAGGGCCAGGCAGTGGAGGTGTTTGCCTTTAATCCCAGTACTTGGGAGGCAGAGGCAGGTGGCTTTCTGATTCAAGGCCAGCCTAGTCTATAGAGTGAGTTCCAGGACAGTCAGGGATATACAGAGAAACCCTGTCTCAACAAACCAAAAAAAAAAAAAAATGTACAGGACAAGATCCTTCTGGACTCCATCTGTGCCCAGAGTTAAGGCTGTCCTACAGCCCTCCCCACCCAAATCCTGCCAAGAGAACTGGTCACTCAGGAGTTCTTTCACTCCTAAGCCCACAGATTAGACCACCACTTTTTCTCTAATAGCTTTCCAAAGAGGGACCAGGCAGGAACACACAAGGCACAGGAACAGCAGAGCAGCTGGGGATAGGATGCCTCCAGTCTCCACATGCACCCCAGAGCTAAGGCTGTCTTACACCCACTGTATGAAATCCCACCCAGGAGAGAGCTGGTCTTCTCAGGAGTGCTGATCACAGGCTCACAAGACCAAGGAGGGAAAAGCACCAGTCAGAGACAGCAAGACAAACTAACTCCAGAGATAACCAGATGGCAAGATAAGCACTATAACATACAGAAACCAAGGCTGTTTGGTATTATCAGAACCTACTTGTTCGAACACAACAATTCCTGATACTTCCACACACCAGAAAAGCAAGATTAAGTTTTAAAATTACATTTCATGATGATGATAGAGGACTTTAAGAAGGACATAAATACCTCCCTTAAAGAAATACAGGAGAACACAGGTAAACAGGTAGAAGACCTTAAAGAGGAAACACAAAAATCCCTTAAAGAATTACAGGAAAACACAACCAAACAAGTGAAAGACTTAAACAAAACCATCCAGGATCTAAAAATGGAAATAGAAACAATAATGAAATCACAAAAGGAGACAACCATGGAGATAGAAAACCTAGAAAAGAGATCAGGAGTCATAGATGCAAGCATCACCAACAGAATACAAGAGATAGAAGAGAAAAATTAAGGGGCAGATGATACCATAGAAAACATTGACACAACAGTCAAAAAAATGCAAAATGCAAAATGCTCCTAACCCAAACATACAGGAAATCCAGAACACAATGAGAAGAGCAAACCTAAGAATAATAGGTATAGAAGAGAGTGAAGATTCCCAACTTAAAGGTCCAGTAAATATCTTCAACAAAATTATAGAAGAAAACTTCCCTAACCTAAAGAAAGAGATGCCCATGAACATACAAGAAGCCTACAAAACTCCAACTAGACTGGACCAGAAAAGAAATTCCTATCATCACATAATAGTCAAAACACCACATGCACAAACACAGAAAGAATTTTAAAAGCAGTAAAGGGAAAAGATCAAGTAACATATAGAGGCAGATCTATCAGAATTACACCAGACTTCTCATCTAAGACTATGAAAGCTAGAAGATCCTGGGCAGATGTTATACAACCCTAAGAGAACACAAATGCCAGCCCAGGCTACTACACCCATCAAAATTTACAATTATCACACATGGAGAAACCAAGCTATTTCATGACAAAACCAAATTTACACAAATCCAGCCCTACAAAGGACAATAGATGGAAAACTCCAACAGAAAGAGGTAAACTACACTCTAGAAAAAGCAAGAAAGTAATCTTCTTCCAACAAGCCCAAACTAAGATAACTGCACAAACATAAAAATCACATCAAAAATAACAGGAAGAAGCAATCACTATTCCTTAATATCTCTTAACATCAGTGGACTCTATTCCCCAATAAAAAGATGCAGACTAACAAACTGGGTACTTAAACAGGACCCAGCATTTTGCTGCATACAGGAAAAGTACCTTAGTGACAAAGACAGACATTACTTCAGGATAAAAGGCTGGAAAAAATTTTTTTCGAGCAAATGGTTCCAAGAAACAAGCTGGAGTAGCCATTCTAATGGTTCATTGAAAATCAACTTTCAACCAAAAGTTAACAAAATAGATAGAAAATGACACTTCGTTCTCATCAAAGGAAAAATATACCAAGATGAATTCTGAACATCTATGCCTCAAATACAAGGGCACTCACATTCATAAAAGAAGCTTACTAAAGCTTAAAACACACATTACACCTCACACACTAATAGTGAGAGACTTCAACACTCCACTCTCATCAACAGACAGATCATGGAAACAGAAATCAGTGACACAGTGAAACTAACAGAGGTTATGAACCAAATGGATGTAACATCTATAGAACATTTCATCCTAAAACAAAAGAATATACCTTCTTCTCAGCACTTCATGGTACCATCTCCAAAATTGACCATGTAATCAGTCACAAAACAGGCCTCAACAGATACGAGAAGATTGAAATAATCACATGCATCCTATCAAATCATCACAGACTAAGGCTGGTGGTCTTCAATAGAAATGAAAAAACAGAAAGCCCACATATACATGGAAGCTGAACAATGCCCTACTCAATGATAACTTGGTTAAGGAAGAAATAAAGAAAGAAATTAAAAACTTTTTAGAATTTAATGAAAATGAAGGCACAACATACACAAACTTATGGAACACAATGAAAGCAGTGCTAAGAGGAAAACTCATACCTCTGAGTGCCTTCAAAAAGAAACTGGAGAGAGCAGCTTGACAAGACATCTGAAAACTCTAGAATAAAAAGAAACAAATACACATAAGAGGAGTAGATGGCAGAAATTAGTCAAAGTCAGGGCTGAAATCAACTAAGTAGAAACAAAAAGAACTACACAAAGAATTAACAAAACCAAAAGCTGGTTCTTTAAGAAAATCAACAAGACAGATAAACCCTTAGCCAGACTAATAAGAGGGCACAGAGGCAGTATCCAAATTAACAAAATCAGAAATGAAAAGGGAGACATAACAACAGAAATGGAGGAAATCCAAAAACAGACAGCACAGTGGCTCCAATTCCTCCTACTGTCTTCTGGCCACGAGGCTACTTTCAGGGGCCCCTGAGCAGGTGACGGTAGGCTCCCTGGAGGCACTGGGTAGAGGCAGCAGTCTGTGTCCCAGTTGTCTGCTCCTGCTGTTCAACTTCTCCACACTCTTCAAAGTATTCCACAAAATAGAAACAGAAGGAACACTACCCAATTATTTCTATGAAGCCACAATTACCTAAACCACACAAAGATACAACAAAGAAATAAAACTTTGACTAATTTTTGTTATGAATATCAATCCAAAAATATTCAATAAAATTCTCACAAACCAAATCCAAGAACCCAAGAAAATGCTCATCCATTATGATCAAGTAGGCTACATCCCAGAGATGCAGGAATGGTTCAATATATGGAAATCAATCAACATATTACACTATATAAACAAACTCAAAGAAAAAAATGTATGATCATTTCATTAAATGCTGAGAAGGCATCTGTCAAAATCCAACATCCCTTCATGATAAAAGTCTTGGAAAGATCAGGAATTCAAGACCAATACCTAAACATAGTAAAAGCAAATATAGCAAACCAGAGCCAACATAAAACTAAATGGAGAGAAACTTGCAGCAATCCCACTAAAATCAGGGACTAGACAAGGCTTCCCACTCTCTCCCTACCTATTCAATACAAATACTTAAAGTCCTAGCAAGAGTAAATTGACAACAAAGGGAGGTCAAAGTGATATAAATTGGAAAGGAAGAAGTCAAATATCATTATTTGCAAATGGTATGATAGTATACTTTAGTGACTCCAAAAATTTCATCAGAGAAATTCTAAACCTGATAAACAACTTTAGCAAAATGGCTGGATATAAAATTAACTCAAACAAATCAGTACCCTTCCTCTACTCAAAGGATAAGCAGGCTGAGAACAAAATTAGGGTAATAGCACTCTTCACAATAGTCACAAATAATATGACAAGAACTTTAAGTCTCTGAAGAAAGAAATCAAAGATCTCAGAAGATTGAAAGATCTCCCATGCTCATGGACTGGCAGAATTAATATATTAATGATGGGCCATCCTACTGAAAGCAATCTACAGATTCAGTGTAATCCCCATCAAAATTCCAACTCAATTCTTCTTAGAGTTAGAAACATTTGTGGTAGAAGATGACATTCTTAGACATCACTGGGAGGATAGGCCCTTGGATCTGAGTGTGTTAGGTGCCCCAGTGTAGGGTAATGCCAGTGCAAGAAGGCTGGAGTGGGTGGGTGGGTGGATGGGAGAGTACCCTCACAGAGGCAGGGAGAGGGGGAATGGAATAGTGGGTTTCCAAAGGGGAGACCTGGAAAGAGGAAAACACTTGAAATGTAAATTAAAAAAATACCCAATTAAAAAAAAAAGGAGAATTTGCAATTCATTTGGAATAGGAATAACAAAAAACAAAAAAACAAAAAACAGACTAGTGAAAACTATTCTTAACAATAAAAGAACTTCTGGAGGAATCACCATCCCTGACCTCAAGCTGTATTACAGAGCAATAGTGATAAAAAACTGTATGGTATTGGTATAGAGACAGGCAGGTAGATCAATGGAATAAAACTGAAGACCCAGAAATGAACCCACACACCTACAGTCACTTGATTGTTGACAAAGGAGCTAAAACCATCCAGTGGAAAAAAGACAGCATTTTCAACAACTATTGAAATTTATTGAAACTGGCAGTCAACATATTGAAGAATGCAAATTGATCCATTCTTATCTTGTTGTACAAAGCCCAAGTCCAAGTGGATCAAGGACCTCCACATAAAAACATATACACTGAAACTAGTAGAAGAGAAAGTGGGGAACAGCCTCAAATACATGAGCACAGGGAAAATTTTCCTGAACAGAACACCAATGGCTTGTGCTCTAAGATCAACAATCAACAAATGGGACCTTATAAAATTGTAACACTTCTGTAAGGCAAAGGGCACTCTCAATAGGACAAAATGGCAACCAACAAATTGAGAAAACATCTTAACCAATCCTACATCTGATAGAGGGCTAATATCCAATATGTACAAAGAACTCAAGAAGTTAGATTCCAGAGAATCAAATAACCCTATTTAAAAATGGGGTACAGAGCTAAACAAAGAATTCTCAACTGAGGAATACCAAATGGCTGAGAAGTACCTAAAGAAATGTTCAACATCCTTAGTCATCAGGGAAAAACAAATCATAACGACCCTGAGATTCCATCTCACGCCAATCAGAATGACTAAGATCCAAATCTCAGGTGACAGCAGATGATGGAAAGAGATGATGGAGAAAGAGGAACACTCTTACATTGATGGTGGAAATGAAAGCTGGTACTACCACTCTGGAAATTAGTCTGGCAATTCCTCAGGAAAAATGGACATAGTACTACCTGAGGATCAAGCTGTACAGCTCCCAGGCATATACCCAAAAGATGCTCCAACATATAACAAGGACACTTGCTCCACTATTTTCATAGCAGCCTTATTTATGATATGAAGAAACTGGAAACAACCTAGATGTCCTTCAACAGAAGAATGGGTACAGAAAATGTGGAACATTTACACAATAGAGTAGTACTCAGCCATTAAAAACAATGACTTCATGAAATCCTCAGACAAATGGAGTTAGAAAATATCATCCTGCTGGTCCTCTTACAGGATTTCCTTTTTCCTCAGCTTCTTTCAGCCTTCCATAATTCAATCTGGACCCCCGAAATCCCTCAAACACTGGACCACCAAACAGATAGCATGCACCAGCTGATATGAGGCCCCCAATACACATACAGTAGATGACTGCTGGGTCTGTGTTCTCTTAGAGATGATGCAGCTAATCCTCAAGAGACTGGAGGCCCCAGGGAGTTTAGAGGTCAGGTGGGATGGAGGATGGGGATATCCATGTGGAGACACAGGTGTGGGGAGGAGGTACAGCATGTGGAAAAGTCAGAGGATGGACAGGAGTGGGGGAGAATAAAATATGGAGTGTAAAAAAAATTAAATAATTAGTTAATTAAAAAAATGTCATCCTGAGTGATGTAACCCAGTCACAAAAGAACACACATGGTATACACTCACTGATAAGTGGATATAGCCCAAAGGCTCAGAATACCCAAGGTATAATTCACAGACCACATGAAGCTACAGAAGAAGGATGACCAAAGTGTGGATGCTTCCGTCCTTAGAAGGGGGAACAAAATACTCAAGGGAGGAAATACAGAGATAAAGTGTGGAGCAGAGACTGAAGGAAAGACCATCCAGAGACTGCCCCTAGCAAACACCAAACCCAGACACTATTGTGGATGCCAACAAGTGCTTGCTGACAGGAGCCTGATATAACTGTCTCCTGAGAGGCTCTGCCACAGCCTCACAAATACAGAGGCAGATAATCACAGCCAACCATTGGACTGAGCACTGCATCCCCAGTGGAGGAGTTAGAGAAAGAACTGAAGGGGTTTGTAACCCATAGGAATAACAGACTCCCCATAGCTCCCAGGGACCAAATCACCAAGCAAAGAGTACCCATGAAAAGACCCATGGCACCAGCCACACATGTAGGAGACAATGGCCTTGTCTGACATCATTGGGAGGAGAGGCCCTTGATAGATGTTCCAGTATAGGGAAATGTCAGGGCTGTGAGGCAGGAGTGGGTGGGTGAGAAGGGGAGCACCCTCATAGAAGCAAGGGGAGGGAGGATGGGATAGAGGGTTTCCAGAGGGGAAACTGGGAGGGGGGATAACATTTGAAAAGTAAATAAAATATCCAATGCCAAAAGAAAAGAAAATTACTTCCCATGTATTCATTCATTTGTAATATGGATATTTTAATTTTTCTAGCATTCTAATGTATACTGATAGAGCAGCAAGTGACATTGGGAACATACGCAATAGTGAGGTAATGTGCTGAAAAAAATTTTTCATTGAAGAAGAAACAGAGATCAAGAATATGTGAATGTAAGCTACAGATTCTAATGCTAGAAATTCTTAGTGTATTCACAACAGGTCTGATTTCAAAAACAGTTTTCCCCAGTAAGCTGACAGGTCCTTCAAAACACCTCTTATATAAAAGGCAGAATAAAATGTCTTAGATCAGGTAGAAGGTTCTAGAAGGAAATGGATTTATTTGGTTAATCACATTTTTCTCTATAATCCTAGGTTTCTCTAGCTGAATAAACAAATAAAAGAAGAATGGAAATAGTATACTTTGTAAGGAATAAGTACAGAATGTTAGTAGATGGAAAAATGGCTAGTGGTAAAGAGAACTTGCTATTCTTGCAGAGGACTTAAATCTGATTCCCAGCACCCTCCATGTGAGCACATATGGTCCACAAGCATGCATGTGGGAAAAATATTCATAAGCATACAATAATTTTAAACTAAAAATGATTTACTGACAAAAGGCAGTGACTCATTGGTAACAGTATTTACTCTGAAAGCATGAGGACCCGAGTTCAAATTTCCAACAATTATGTTAAAAGTTGATAATGTGGATAAGGAAAGGAGAAGAGGTTGGGGATAGAGGGGAGGAGTGGATGGGAAACTGTGGTCAGGATGTGTTGTATGAGAGGATAATGTTCTTTCAATATAATTATTAATTAATTCCAAATTCTGAGCATAGCCGCAAGCCCTTCTTACCCCATCTCTAAAAGGGGCAGGGATGAGAGGGGTCCTGGGACTACATTTCTGTTGCTTAGCTCCAGGTTGAGTTAGAGAACTATCATAAGAATAAAATAGAGGGTTCTTAAAGCTGGACATCAGATATTCTCTAGCTTCCCTTCTGTGCACAATAGCACTCCCACTCTCACACACAAGTGTGTGTACACTACACAAAACTTCACATACATACACACACAAAACAGGAAAAGGATAATGCTTTATCAAACTCCTATCACTATTGCTAAACTAGATATTCAAAATATAGATACTAAAACAAATACATACTTAGAAAGTAGTGACAGTTTCCTTGAATAATTATAGTGTAAGGTGAAGCTGAAGAAGCAAGAAATAAAGTGTATTACTAGCTTAGTCCTTGGTGATTAGGAATAACGGTATTGAGATGTTTTTCATATATTTATCCCCTTAAATACTTGAGCTCAAATCTTAACTTTAATTAAGTTTTGGTATTTTTATACCAAACAAAATCATTGATTACTTGATTAAACTTACTGCTAAGTATGTTCATGATATTACATCTGGAATTTATGTCCAAATTTGTTTTTGATTGGTTATTGTTAATACACAGGAAAATTGCATATCATACATTAATTTTGCATCATAGAGCATACTTAATTCTTGGTTCTAAAAATTTTGTTAGTTTTGAAATATATGTGAAAAAAACAGAAAACATTACTCCTGCTTTCCAATTTAGATATCCTTTATGTCTCTCTTCTCAAGCTGGATGACAGTACCATGGTGAATGGTTGTGATAAATGAGCTCCTACCCTAGGTTTATGCTCAGAAGGAAACATTTCAACTTTTGTCGGTGTGTATGATATTAGCTATGGGCGTTTCATGTCTGTGACCTTTCTCATTCACAAATTTTATTATTCTAAGATAACTTCTTTCTACACCTAAATATTTGAGAGTTTTATCACTAAATCTGATATTTTTTCCTACATTGAAATCATCTCACAGTTAACAGCCTTGATTCTAATACTGTGGGAAATTACATTGACAAATTTGCACCCTGAAAATAAACTTTATTTGGCCATGGCATATTATCTCTTGAAAAGTATGGTGTATCTTCTTCATTAACATTTTCTGAAATACTTTTGCACATATATTTACCAGGGTCATTGATTTATGATTTTCTTGTGTTTTCTTTACGGAGTTTTTGCACTAAGATAATGGTGACCTTACAGAATTCATTTCAAAGTCATTCTCTTCTGTATTTCAGAAGAGATTAAGAAGAATCGCTGATAATCCCTGCTTAAGTGTTTCATAGAAATGATCTATAAAGCCATGCAGCCCTGGAATTTACTGTGCTGAATGATTTTGATTATTGATTCATTCTTTGTGCTCACTATTGCTCATTTCTGTTTTTCTGTTTCTTGTTGACTGAGTTTTAGTACGTTGTACTGCTTAGGACTTCATTCACTCCTCTGGGTCTTTAATTTTTGACAGGTACTTATTCAGTTTGATGGTGTCACTGTTACTCAGTCTATGATCATTCTCAGTAAAATACCCTCATTGCTTATTTCAGTTACAATTATACTTATTCAATAGGTAGCCGGATTCTCGGGCAGATGTCAACAAATCTTGCTTCCAAGGAAACGTGTGTACATTTTGATTGGAAGTGTTTAGCTTGGCAATGATGAGAAAGAACACTCTAATCAATTGCTTTGTGCTATTTCAAATATAATAGCTTAAAAGGAAATTTGAATCTGCCTTCTCCAAAAGTAGTGTTTACGTAGAAATAGTTTGCTTGCTCATCATATCAAAATCTCTTACTCTAACATTTTAAAACATGGTGGGTGGTCACATTTGAATGGGTCACCTCTGTAACTACAGTTCTTACCACCATCCTCAAATGAACAGATCATGATGACTGCGTCAATCCAGCTCTTTGAGGCATGCAAACCTCATGTAAAAGGACTACGTCCACAGAAATCAGACAGCATTTAGGGTACAAACTCTGAGTCTGCCTGCTTTTGCTGGGGTCCTCATAAATTTCCTGAACCATTTGGAGTCAGTTTCTTTGACTCTGAAACAGTAATAAAATGCAACCAGGCTCATATGTTTCTGTAAAAATAAAACTATGTTAATGCCTCTCAAAATGATACAGTTAGAAAGTCTGCTGTCCACAATGCACTGCTATGTTTGACATTGAGCTTCGACACTCACTTGAACACAAATTACCCTTGAGCAAACTATTAAGCCTCCATATAGTAAATTCCCTTATATGCAAAAGAAAACATAGGCAAGTTTTATATCCCATTGGGTACTAATGAGATCATTAACATAATTAAGTGAGATAATGCATAGCAGGTACTTATAACTCTTATATAATGATTATGAAACATTGTTGCAACTATTTTAGATTTTTAATGTGTTTTGTCGAAGAAAATCTTTCATATAATATATTTTGGTCATGGTTTCCACCCCCAATTCCATGCAGATCATGAATCCTCGCCATATCCCAACTCACAGAACTGTATCCCCTCTCCCTCTCTTTCTCTCATTTACTCATTTTAAAACAAGCTAACAAAAAACATAACACCCCACAAAAACACATAAATGGAAGTCAAAAAGCAAAAGACCAATAAAATGAAAAAAGAGAAAAACCCAAACAAAGAAAAAAAAAACCAAAAAGCATACAGAAATGCCATTGAGTTCATTTCGTTCTGACCCACTACTACTCCTGAGCATGGAGTCTTCCCTGTCATGTGGTTAATAAACCCATTGAGACTCCATTGGAGAAAACATATTGTTCCTTTGCCAACAGATAATGATTGCAGAAAGTTTCTTAGTTAGGAGTGGGAGACCATGTTTGCTTCCAACTCTCACTGTTGAAATCCTGTCTGGCTTAAACCAGTGTAAGTCTTGCATGTGCTGCTACAGTCTCTGAATTTATGTGTGTATCTGTCCTGTTGTGTCTAAGAGAAACTGTTTTCTTGGTGTCATCTACCACCAGCAGCTTTTACAATCTTTGTAGTCTCCCACTCTCTGCACATTGCCCAGCTGTGGATCTCTGTGTTAGTTTTCATCTACTACAAAAAGACGTTCCTCTGACTAGCACTGAATGAGGCACTGATCTACGGACATAGCAGTTTACCTTTATGAGTCATTTTTATTGCTAAGTTACTTCAGCAGAATAATTGTATTAACTCACTTTGATAACTTATGGACCATGTGATAAACTATTAAACACCATGTTCATTTCATTATGACATGTTTCCCATAATAAATTATAAAAAGCAGTCATGTTAGCCTTCGTCACCAAAATGTAGCACTCTGGAGGGCATAGCCAGCTTTATCCAGCATGCTGTTTCACACAAAAAAGAGAAGCTCTCATGTAGGTGATAGAGAGCTGGATGACTCAGAGATTGCAGGGGAGGAGTTTGTCGTGGTGAAGAACACGTAATTCAGGACATTTTGACACTCATTGCATGTTGTTTATGAGTAGTCAGCTTCTGTGCATCTGCTGTAAAAAATACATGGTCTAGCTAGAAAGTAACACAGAAACAAGTCTTTCTAACATGAGACAGCTCAAGAATAATGCTTATTACGTTTACTGCGTGTCTTGGTCATCTTGAAGCTCTCGAAATATATTGCCCAAAGAAACACACATATATCTTCACCCTTATAAAATTATACCAAGCATGGAAGCCATGTTGTTTCCCATCTCTGCTAGCCACACAGTCTCAGCATAGTGCTTGGTAAAGTAACCAGCTTTCAAGCTTCTACATTCTCCATATTTAAAATATATGTCCCTGGTAGCTCTGACAGGTTCGGTTAGTTGATACTGTTCTTCCTAATGAGGTCTCAATCCCCTTCAACTCCATCAGTTCTTTTCCTAACTCTTCTACAGGGGTCCCCAGGCTCAGTCCAATGGTTGGCTGTTAAGTATCTGCATCTGTCTTAGTCAGGTGCTGGCAGAGCTTCTCAGAGGACAACCATGCCAGACTCCTGTCTGCAAGCTCACCTTGGCATCAGCAATCGTGTTGGGGTTTGGAGCCTGTGCCTGAGACAGATCCTAAGGTGAGAAGGTCTCTGCATGGCCTTTCCTTTAGTCTCTGCTCCGTTTTTGTCCCTGCATTTTATGTGGCCCTCAACTACATATGTAGTAGAGGACAGTCTTGTCTAAGCCTCAGTGGGAGAAGGTATGCTCAGGCATGTGGAGGCCTGATGCCCCAGAGATGGGCTATACTAGACGTGGAGGTGGATGGCTGGGTAGGAATCATTCTCTTAGAGGCAAAGGGGGGATGAGTTGGGGGTTCATGGAAAATGGACTGGGAAGGAGGGCAACATTTGAACTGTAAACAAATAAGATCGTTAATAAAAAATAAGTAAACAAAATATTTACTGACTTTTGTAGTGCTGGTGTTTGTAAATTTCATTATTTTACTTGAAAAATCCCAAATTATAGTCTAGTGAAATTTGTTACTATGAATATTCAAGGAATGAGTGCCTGTTCCCATGAGGACATTTTTTTTTAACAGATTTAAGTCATTAGTTATGTCTTGTTGTATCACTTGGAATAACATCAAGTTTCTATCTTGTCCTACAAATTTCTACATGATGTGGCTCTGACTTATGTTGCTGTCTCCTCAATGGGCTTCTATTCAGCTGTTCTGTAGTCTTTGCTGTGCCTCAGAACTCACAGACTCTCCTTAATCTTACCCGCTTACCAGTCCCTTACAAGCTTCCTTGTTCCTTCCTCTGAGATTCTTGCTCAAAAGTTTCTGCTGTAAGCCCTTTATGTATAATTGCTATCCAAGTTACTTGTTTAGAGCACTTTGATTTTATTTGGGAATCCCTTTTGTTCTGAATGTACTCATGCGTGCATTTTAGAAGTCTGTGTGAAGTTTCTAAGCTGCACAGTGCATGTATGGTTTTTTAGAGGGATCTTCAGGATGTAATGGTTAACAAACTTGATGCAGAAACTGTAATCAAAGAACTAAGTATGATAGAAAATACAGGGAAATACATAACAAAATAAGTCAAACTTAGGACAAATGTTATGTGTTTTCTGTTATTTGCAGATCTTAATTAGACCCATAAAACCATTTTTTCAGATTTAAATATTATACAGATATATACACACAATAGAGATATGAAAATAAATAGTAGATAAAAGGAGAAAAAATAGGGTGAGTATGATAAAAATACATGATCAGCCTACATAAAAATGACTTTATGAAGCCATGACTATGAATAATGAATACATGCTAATAAACAAAAAATATTTTAAAAGGAAATGATGGTTTAGTGTTCTGAATGCTATGATGGGTAAGCAAAAATGATACAGAGGCAAAAGCAATCTAGCTGGAAGTTGGGGAAATCTTCATTGAAAGTAATATCTAATTAATTCTTTGAGATGGGGTGGATATTATTTAGGTGATATAAGATAAGAAGAAAAATCCCCAGGCAGGGGAAAGACCAAGTTCAAATTTTCAGAGGAAGAAAAGAAACATCAGACTTCAGAAGTCTGAAGAATAATGAAGGACACTCACGCATAGAATAGCCAGCTTCAATGGAGAAAAGCGTGGAACTAAAGAAGGTATTAGGCCGTGTGAGAAGTAGACAAGAGGGAAAACTATGAGCAAACCATGGAACCTGGTATTGTTGAAGGAGCTGTATGGAGTTGGAAATGTTTTAATAGGAGTTAGTGAAATTTGTTCAGTTGTTTGCTTGCTGAATTTGATTGCTTTAGATCCCTTTAATAATGGCCTACTAAATGGGCTAGTAAGAGTTACGCTCATCTCAAATTACAGTCTGCCACAGTAACTAAGATGAACAACTATGAATTCCAAGGTGAGAAACAGTGTGAAGAATGGAGAAAAAGAAAAAAAGACCTTCTGAGAAATGTTCACTTGCACTTCTGTTCCTATATATAAACATGGCGTATGAGTAAAGCAGAAATCAAGACCCTGCCCCCAATTCCAGTGGCAATAACCAAAGTGGTCTATTGAAGTATAGTTCTGAAAGAAAGGTGAGTTAGTGGAGAAAGATGATGAGGTCTGTCATAACACTAGTACAAGTTTCCCCCAAAGGAGATGGATTAAAAAACCCTTCCTGGGTTTCTTACCAATCATAAAATATTGCATTACCTTTGATGTTGATGATGTTGTTGCTTTGTGCCTCTAATAAATCTCCCCTGTGTTTAAATCAAATCAAATGTACTGAGTATTTTCTAATTTCTTCATGTATAGGCTCTCTGGTGAATATTCAAGCTGTTTTAATAATTATAAAATTATAATTTCCATACGTATTCATCACACACACAGACGCACAGACTCACACACTCCAATAACCTATCTGGGCTTCCAGATTTAGTGAAAAATGAAGTGAATAGGCTAACTGCACTTTGAACTAGAAGAACTTATCATAGAATACATTCTGTTTACTTCCTAGTACTACGGCTATGATCAGTAGCACATCTACACTAAGACCAATGTACATTTTAAAACCCTACTTTAATGGTAATGTGTACAGCTGTCACTACTTCACACATTCCAGTCTGCTCTCTCAGTAAACAGCATCTTAAACTCTGTCTCTATCATTACTCTAAATAGAACTGACTGAGTAAATATGCCAAGACACTCATATCCAACACAGATGAATGCAGTGGAATGCACATGTTACAGATGAGAAATCTGAGATCCTCCTCTAGAAGTTTTAAAGGCAAGTGCTGGCATCTGCCTTCAGCTCTAGATATGTCTGTATGATTTAGTATGATAGTTGCCATTCCCCATGTGAATGATGATGTAACGAAGGTATTACAGCTAATAATGTATGAAACTTTCCTGACTGCATATGAATACAATAATTTAATTCTTCTGTGATACACATCTTAGCAAATTAGAGGAAAAAATGGTGATCTCGACCAGTTGTGGATATTAAATGCATTTCCCAGTGACAGAGCTTAGCATTATTATCCATTTCTATATGACATGGCTTAGCATTATTATGAATTCCTATATGACATAGCTTAACATTACTATGCATTTCTATGTAACAAATCTTAGCATTTTCATGTGTTTCTATATGGCATGGCTCAGCATTACTAAATGCTTGGCATTTACTCTCTGAGCTGTTGCTATTCACATGATCATCACTGTAAATTTTCATGACTGAAAGAAGACAAGGAAATAACTTGTTCAAAATCATAGTCAACCATCTACAAATGCTAGCAAAGTCAGGATGTAAACTTATTTCTGATTAATCATAGGGTTCAGTAGTCTTTATATCTTCATCTTAAAAAGTTTACTTCCTGGGCAATAAATGTTTTACATATGGCAGTGGTCACTGAATGATGGGATCTAATATTAGTTATTGTTTTTGTTTTGCTGACTTCCAGTTACATTATGGAGCTATAAAGCCATGTTAAATATGTTTGAATACATATACATTTTGCTATGAATTATAATTCCAAGTAGCATGGAACTCACTGAAGCCCACTTTGCACACTCATATACTTATTAAACAGGCCCACTTGTGAATCTGAGATGTAATTTACAGTGAAAGTTCACAAAGCTCTCAGCTTTGTGGAAAAGGGCAGGCATCTGTCTTATAATAATTGGAATTCATAACACAATATACTACAGTTGTCCTGCATCTGTTAAAGGCCAAAAGCTTATAAAGCAAATTATAAATTACAGAAATTTCCTCTGAATGAAATCATCACTCAATAATATGAAACATCACTAGGAGAAAACAATTAAAGAATCCACAGTGGTACAGATTGCATGAATACACAGACATCTAGGCCCAGGCCATGCTACATATGATTTTATATACTTCTAGTAGTTTGGATTTTTATTGAGCAAATATTTATTAATACATAGCCCATGTCATGGAGTATGTTATTTACATGAAGACAGCAACACACTCAGAGAATACATCTTTATATAGTTTCTGTTTTGGTGGTCATCAACTTTCCAATCACTTCACCTGGTTTTGCAATCTTCAGAATAGGACTAATAAAATGTATGCATAGAGACTTAGGTTATTGGCCAAATCCAGACTGCATGTAAGTTAGAGAAACACTTGTGAAGTGCTGTAAAAATATACTGTATGCTTTCATTTTCTGTAATATAGGGAAGGACTGACTAATCCGGTGGTTTTCAACTGTCTTAATGCTGTGGCCATTTAATACAGTTCCTTGTATTGTGGTAACCCCCAATCATAAAGTTGTTCTTGTTGCTACTTCATAGCTGTAATTTTGCAAATGTCATAAATCATAATATAACTATCTTTAGCAACCACAGTGAAAGGGTCATTTGACTCCCAAAGGTAGGCTGAGAATCACTTATCTTAGCTAACTCATAGGTTAATGGTTAGGAGGAAATATATACTTGGTAAATGATAATTGTAGATATTATCTATGGCAAATATTCTAGCATGTATTGCTTAACTATTCATAGATAGCATTGTCATTACACTTTATTGGATGAGAAAACTGTAGCTAAGACTGTGATTGAGAGAACTCTTAGTCTGGAGATGGTCAGCTTTGACCTTGACCAATTCCAACTTGTATTCTTGATACTAACACAGTATGTTTGAACTTCCCAGAAAACACTTTGGTAGAGATTTTAACCACACTGCACAAATGTGGCATTATGTTCTTCTGTCATTGTGGTAAGTGTTCTTTAAATAGAACATGTTTGGGCCTCAGTATAATGAGATGCACTAATCTTCTAAGGAGACCACACAGTACTATCAAAGGCCCTTCTAGGAACCAGGATCCCTGTATTCTACCTACAATTATATCCATTACCTATATGGTCTTTACTTAAAAACTATTTTTCACCTCCCTTAAGATTATGAGATCTCAACTATTTGTATAGTCTAATCACTGAGCATATAATTGTAGAAAGAAAAATAAGCTATCTGTATTCTAATTTGATTTTAAAAATTAGTGAAAGGAAGATAAAAAAGACAGTGAAAAATTACCCAAGAATCCAGAAATGTTTTCTCGAAACAATTCTTATTCAAGTGCAATTTCTGTAAGAAAAGGTACTTATATCATGAGAAAAGCCAGCCAATACTGTTTAAAAATAAGTCTGCTTATTCAGTATTTAATCCACCACATTCTATACCATTTTATCAATAATATTTGTTTTTAGCATATATTTTAAGATAGATTATATTGTTGGGTGTTACATAAGGTGTGTGTGTGTGTGTGTGTGTGTGTGTATGTGTATGTGAGAGACAGAGAGACAGAGAGACAGAGAAACAGAGACAGACAGAGAGACAGAGAGAGAAACAGAGACAGACAGAGAGACAGAGAGAGACAGAGACAGAGTCTGAGGGTACATTGTATATATGCTTTTTATAGAAGGAAGATGAGTGTACATAGCAGACAAAAACTGCTATCACAATATAATTTTAATTCTAGCATCTGGATTCACAACCTAATAGGAGAAAAATGGAATTTAAAAAAAAAAAACATACTATAGAAAAGTAAGAAATGATTGTACAATGAATAACGAGGAATGAAAGATTTTAATTCTAGCATTGTAAGCTGGCCTGGAGCAGATGGCTTCCAGAAGAAGAGCAAGACCTCAAAGGACGTGTAGGACTGAGTAGGTAGCTCAGTGTGCCCCAGATTTCAGAGTAGGGACAGCATTGTATACAAAGTTATAATATAAAAGTCTGTGCAAAGTCAGAGCTGATGACCAAAGTCAAAGAGCCAGGAGGACTACCAAGAGAAAAGCTAGAGGAAAGAGGAGAGGCAAGTGAGAACACTGAACATGGAAGAACCTTGAAGGTCAGCTCAAAAGAAGCCATTTTAAATTGATTTAGAAGGCAATGAGAAAGCAATGGAGCAAGTGTGGCAGGAAACGGGCAGCTACTATCCAAAAACCTATCAAAATGTTCGGGCATGATTTGTTCTTAATAAAGCTCTGGAAGTCTCAGCTCCATTGTCCTCGGTACGGTCACAGATTTTGTTGGCTGGCAATTTTACATTAGCTCCCTAATTACTCATCACTCTCAGAGGATTTTTCTAGACAAACACACACCTGACGAAAAGAGAATTCAGCTCATTTTCAATATTTGTGAATGTCCTCTGCTCCATTACTTCCCTCCTGTACTGGGACCCATGGTCTTTTCTTCATCATGACGAATGTACTGTAGAAACTGGAGCATTTGCAATATGTTTGTTTTACAACCATCCTTAATCTTGCCTTTGGCTTAGGTTTAGTATTTATTTCAGGTTACAGTATCATATGCTTTTGTACATGTCTTTTGTGGAATTATTCCTGAGGTTTTAAAACTATTATACTGTACATTTTTCTATTATAAAGTTTTCTCCAAATTCTGGTATTTTCCATAAATCCCACTCATTTGTCCTTATCCACAGCTTTATGTCCCATCGTTTGTTTCTCTGTTTAGTGGTAATCTTTGTTTTCCAAGTGTTCAGAATTATAGAGGAGACCAGCAACTCCAATGAGAGATATCCTACTGTATAACTTATCACAGAGTGGGGAAAGGGGGGGACTAGCAACCTATCATAGCATGGTCTTAGTAAGACATTTTACAAAGATGAAATCTCAGAGTTTGCAAGCAAATAGAGCAAAGGCAGATATTCAGAGTGGTGTGGGCATGTTGTGCAAAAGCACAGAGACCTAAGCAAAGAAGTTTGGTGGTTCCTAAATCAAGAAGGAAGATCTATTGATATAATTGAGTTTAGGTACAATGGAGGAAATGACAAAAAAGGTTCAAGCACAAGTGTACTGCCACAGTCCTCAGGAAAACCACATTCAACTCTGAGGAGCTTGGATTTCATCTTCATGAAAAGGAGGAGACATTGAGTCATTTTAAGAGAAAGGATAAAATTCAGAGTAGGCTGTTAGGACAATGGTACCTTCACTGCTATTCTTCTTCTAATCCTTTTATGCATTGTGTTCTCTCATCTGGATCTCTCCAAGCTCAAGCATTCTTGCCCATCATGCAGCTTCTGGGCTCCTGCTGATTGTGGAGCCTGCCTGGGAGATCCCGAGATGCTGATTGGTTTGACTTCCTTCCACTGTGGTGCACGTAATTTCATGCTTCCAAGGGACAGAAATTTTCTGAAAATTCTCCAATCTCCCCAAATTACTTAGTGTTATATATTTATTCCTGGTATCATTGGACTCTAAATAACCCAGTTTTAGGATAAAATGCTTGGCACATGAAGTTCTGGTCATCAAGATTCAACAATTACTTTGATTGGCTCTTTTCAAAATGTTAGAAACTATCCTAACAGGGAAAAAAATAAGAGTATGTCAGATGAAAAAAGGAAAAAAAAATCCCACAATGCCTTCTTGGAGTGCCATGCAGCTTTCTGCAAGCAAGGAGGCAGCTGCTTCTTCTTAGCGTGGCAGAAAACTCTGTTTGAGGAGTAGAATACCAAGATATAGACACAGATAAACAGGCCAAATAGTTATTTCAAGAAAATAAAGTATATACTTGGGTAGCATCCAGCAATTGTTATAAGTAAGAGTTTATTGAAATACATTGCCCAAGTCTATCCTTGTTAATATTACCAATAACATGATACCGTTATATGTGGAAACATTGATGTGGAATATTATAGATATTGAACATTCTCTGTATGCTGTTTTCTACTTTAACATTATACCTTCTGAATATTTAGAGATTTGTAGAAAAATTAAAAAGATACTACTGAGAGTTCCTACATAGCTCACAAATAACTCTCCTGTTAAAAAAAAAATCATGCCTTTACTCTATTGTACTTATTACAATTAATGAACCAATAATGATGCATTTTTTATCAATCTAATAAGGTTCAATGTATTTATATTGACTTGGAATTGGGCTTATTTCTTTGCTTTTTAAATAGTATCAGTTTGTTTTAGATCACATCTGAGCTCTGTTGTATTTATTCTTAAATGTCCCCACTGGCTCCTTTTGGCTGTGGCACTTTCTCAAACATGATAAAGTTTCACAGCCTTGAGGAGTGTGGAAGATAAGATATATTATACAATGCACCTCAGTTGAAATCTTGTTTTCTAGTTATTAGAATGACATTACAGATTTGGAAAGGTAAAACATAGAAAGAAAAGGCCATTTTCATTAGTCCATAGATGTAGCTTCAACTTTATTTATGTCATTAAATTTGATTGCTCAAATGCATGTGTGTGTGTGTGTGTGTGTGTGTGTGGCCATCAACACTTTCTATACTAAGAAATTATGAGCTTACATCAATATCTGCAATACCAATTCATTGCTTGGTACATTGCTATAGCGTCCTAATTGTGGTTAGAGGAAAAAACTTGTTTTTCCCTCTTTACATCCATTTATTCGAACACTCAATACCAAGTAAGAGTTTATAGTAGGTTCAGATCTATGGACCCTATGTGACTATAGAAGCTTAGGCAACCACTGCTACCTAAATTCACATCCCCATGACATGACTCAAAAAATAAAGAAACATGCTTTTCTTGGCTTTGTGAAGCAACTGTATTAACGAGTACAATGCTTACACTGAATTACACTCTTTACTCTCACTTATATTTTTTAAACAAGAAGAAAGCTGTAAAATCATTCTGATTCGCATAGCATAACTGTGTGTTGAGTAGATTGTGTTTGTCTTATAAATCATTGTTAGAATTTTTGCTTTTGTTTCTACTTGAAGTAAAAGCAGACTAGAGTGGTTTGAATATGCTTAGCCCATGGACAGTGGCACTATTAGGAAATGTGACTTTATTTTAGGAGGTGTAGCCTTGTTAAAGGAAGTATGTCCCTGTGGAGGAGGGATTTTGAGGTTTCGTGTATGTGCTCATCTGGTCAGTATTATCCAGAGTCTCCTCTTTGTTACCTGGGGAACACTTTCTCCTCCCTCAGATCAAACTATAGAACTCTTGGCATCATGTATTCTGCATGATGCCAGGCTTTCCACCATGATGATAATGGACTGAACCTCTGAAACTGTAAGCCAGCTCCAGTTAAATGGTTGTCTTCATAAGAGTTGGCTTGGTCATGGTATCCCATCACAGCAATGAAATTCTAACTAAGACAGGGACTGTATGGAAGAGTGGTGATCTCTGATGAGAAAATGAAAGATGACTCTCACCAATGTAGTTCTAAAACTCTAATAGAGCAAAAGAAAGAAGGCAAAAACTAGTGGAAAACAAAAACTCCAGAGAAAAAGAAGATAGCATGAACTCAGTTGATAAGATTAAGTAGCTAATAGGTGGTTATGTTTTAAAAATCAAGCCAAGGTTTGCAGACAGATTGAATTCTGTGTAAGTTGCCAAGGAAAACTTTGTCCTTATTTGAAAGGTGAGAACCCCAGCTGTAACTTATAAAGACTTCGGGATAAGCATGTATTTACTTTGTTTGTTTATTTGCTTATAGAGTGATAATGATTAAAAATAAATTTTTGTATGTCAAATTTGAAATATTTTAGTAATTCAAGAAAAAATAGTTACTAACCAAGAGATGGCCACAGATAGAAGAAGTGAGGCCCAATCTAAAATATTTATTTTATATTACTTTTATGTGTATGTATACATGTTTACCTTTGTGCATAGGTTTGTAGAGGGGCCTACTTGTATGTGCTGGTGTTGATGCATAGGTCCACACTGAGTGTAATGCTTCAAGTAATGCTCACCTTAATTTTGAGACAGGTTCTCTCACTTAGCTGAAACTAACTGATTCCTCATGGAATGCAGAAGCCTTCTATCTCTGCATCTTCTACACTGATTTGCAGATGCACGGGACCTCTTCTAACTTTGTATATGTCTGTTCAAAGGGTTGAACTTCCAACCCATGACTGATTGAAAAGCATCTTACTCACTGAAATATTTCCCAAACCCACAATTAGTTAATCTTTTATATAGTTTGTTAATACCAGTGACCAAAGAACAGACCTACAGATGTAAAACCTCAGTTCCCTCTATATCATTGAGCCATTTGTACTTTGTGAGAATCCATCAGAATTTCCTTCTCATCTTTCCTCTGTGGTCAGAGGACAAATATACTCAGAAACTCATTTTGTAATAATATTAAAATGAGGTAGAGTCTATCTATCTATCTATCTGTCTATCTATCTACTTTACATCTCAACTGTTCTCCCCTTCCGGTTGATCACTCACATAGTCCCTCCTCCTCATTCCCTCTTCCCTTTTCCTCTGAGAGGGTGCCCTCCCTTCATATCCCCCTCATTCTGGTGCATCAAGCCTCTTCAGGGTTAGGTGTATCCTTACCCATTGAGAACAGACAAGGCAGTCCGGTTGGTGAATGGATTCCACAGACAGGAAGAATCTTTAGGGACAGCCCCAGCTCCTGCTATTGGGGCACCCAAGGCAGAATCTCTTAACCAAGGCATCTGAAGTTGATATAAACATGGTCACCACTACTTCTAAATCAATTTCTTTGAACTACTTCTCTGTTTTCAGTCTTGTCAGTGTACTGGATTTTTTCCATTTTGCTTTGTTAGTCTTAGTGTTGCTAATTTTTCATGTTCTGCTTTTACTAACATATTAATGAATTCTCTAAAGTAGATCTTACTTCAGAGCTATTATGGATAAATCATACTTGATATATGATGATCATGAGTATTTTAATTACCTATTTAATATTCATACTTGGTAAATTCAGTCTTACCATTTGACTTCACTGACCTTTGAATCTCATTTGTAACACAGGGTTGATAGAACCTACTTAAACTATGAAGAAATTTTGTACAATTTTTTTATGTTTTCAAATGTTTTTCACATGTATTATCTCATTCCTCTCCAATTCCAAATGACAGCTATAATCTCCATAAAATGACTCAGGGAAATGTATGATTGTACACAAGTATACCAGCTATTGGCCTTTTTTTCTGTGACAAAATACTCTGACATGAACAACTTCAGGATGGAAGAGTTTGTGTTGGCCCAATGTTCTAGAAAACTGTTCATCTGGGGAGGAAATCATGGAGGCAGGACCATGAGGCAGCTGGTCCTATTGCAACCATAATTGCAGATGCAGAGAGATTGGGAGGGGAGGAAAGGAATAAAGGAGAAAGAGAAGGAGGGATGGAGAAAGGGAAGAAAGGCATGGTGGTTCTCGACTAGTTTCCATTTTCTTCATTTTCATTTTTATTCAGGATCCCTACCCATGCTAAAGTACCACCCACAGTTAAGGTTCATCTTTCAACCTTAATATGATCTGGACAATTTTTGTAGGCATGCCTAGATAATAACCTGAAACTGTCCCGCACTTTCACGAACTGGGTGGGTTCTCTCTCAGTCGAAGGGAGAAAGGGACCTGAAACACAGAGTTCGAGAACAAAAAGAAGTGAAGCCAAGTTGAGTTCCAATCAAGGCTTCTAACTTTACTTTTGGGTTTCAGCATTTATAAGTACAAGAGAAAGTGAAACTGGATATCTAGGTTACAATGACATTTGCATAACATAAACAATGTGGGAGGAGTCCAGAAAGAGTCAGAAAAGAGTCAAGGGGAAGTCAAGGGGAAGCCAGGCTGCTGGCTGCCTGGTGAGCCCCCTCTCTATGGCGGTGGCTCAACCCGAAGTGGGGGCAGAGGTCAACAACAGATGTCCTCAGGCAGTCAGTTTGTTTACTTTCAACAATGTCCTCAGCCAGCGGACTGGTGTCAGCCACCAGGTGTACCTTCCTCAGGGAATGGAATCCTCGAAGGCAGAACTCAGTGTAGTGGGCCTTTGTTTTAGGCACAGCAGGCTTGAGCTGACAGTCTCGGTTATAAGCGCTGATGTCCCTGAGTTGAGGCAGGAGGGAGGAACCCAACAATAACCTAAACTAGAGACTCCCTCTAAGGCATGCTTAGACTCTCCTCTTATGTAATTTTAGATCCCATGAACTTCACAGTATTAACCACTTCAGTAAGACCATTTCCAAGGGCATGTCCTTGTTCTTATTAAGATACTAAGAGCTTTTTCAAGCTTCCCATAATCAAATAGAAGAAATAGCTGCAGAACTTCCTAATTGCCAGGCTTATACTTAAGGATACAGACACACATAGAGCAAATTCAAATGTAACAGAAAAATCGGGAATTCACTTCGCAGAAATTATGTGAAGCTTAGACCTATATGCAAAGCTCTTGTACTAGTCAAGTAGGAGATGCCCAATAAACATCAACCACATCAAGAGGTTTTTGAGTAGTTGCAATTGAAGTAAGTATGCTTATGCCAATTATTTATACATCATGTTTACTTTGTAAAGATTGCTTTTGAACAAGAAATGATGCTCATTAATTCAAGTATAACATACACAACCTACCCTTCTTTTATCTGTGATTTCACATATTCTTTATTTTATTTTTTATTTTTTTATTAGATGTTTTCTTTATTTACAATATCTCCTTTCCCATGTTGCCCTCCAAAATAAAATAAAATAAAATAAAACTAAAACAAACCCCTGTTCCCTCCCCCCTCCTGCTTACTGGCCCTGGCATTCCCTTACACAGGGACATAGAACCTTCACAAGGCCAAGGGCCTCTCCTCCCATTGATGACTGACTTGGGCATCCTCTGCTATACATTTGCAGCTGGAGCCATTAGTCAGAATGGCTAGGATAAAAAACTCAGGTGACGGCAGATGCTGGCAGGGTTGTGGAGAAAGAGGAACGCTCTTTCATTCCTGGCAGCACTGCAAGCTGGTACAACCACTCTGGAAGTCTGTCTGTCGGTTCCTCCAGAAATTGGACATAGTACTACCAGAGGACCCAACTATACCACTCCTGGGCATATGTCCAGAAGATGCTCCAACATGTAATAAGGACACACACTCCACCATGTTCATAACAGCCTTATTTATAATAGCCAGAAACTGGAAACAACGCAGATGTCCCTCATATATTCTTTTAACTTGACTGAAAGAGTGGATTCCTCAGAGATGACATGCATAGAGAATAGAGGAATTAATTCTGGAGGATACAGAGCTATTTGGAGGGATACAATTCAAGGGCATAGATAGACAGCCCCAGTAAAGAAACTACACCAAGAGAGGGTGAAGACATAAGGAACACCAACATTTCCTCCATTGTTGCCCATTCCCTTCATAGCAACATTCTCCGCTGCTTGATCCAAATTCTGTAAGCCATCCACTTGTTACCTCTCTAATTTTAGCTTAGTATTTTGTTGATGCTGTACTTGCTTGCGAATCTGCATTGTTTTTAGTTGTTTAGTTTGTTTGTTCTTGACATTCTCCCACCCCCAAAATGAGTCCAATATGAACTGATGAAGCACAGACTCAGTTCCAAACTCCCAATGAAAGGCTTATGATTAACTCAGTTTGCATTTGGCCATTAGAGTCACAGTGTAAATGTGGTTACCCAAAATGCACCTCTACAAGTAACACATTGCCTACAGAGATTAAGATGACAACTGAGAGAGACAGAGGAACATTCTGTGTACCTAGAAAGGATTTACAGCATCTGGAAAGGATTTGTAGTATCTCATGTCCCTGTTCTTGCAAAGTAGAAACTCTCTTCTCTATATACACACATAAAAAACAGAGACTTGAAGTTCATTCATTTTACACATACTAAATTTGCTGAGAGTATTAATAGATGTGTAACACAGAGGGAGATGATAATTTTCATCATATACACACATACACATACTCAGATTCTACAGTCATGAGGTAAAATGCAACCAAATGTTATACTACATACAAATTTCAGGTTATTGTGTATAACAATGAAGTTATGAGCCTTGAAAAATAGCCCACAACTATTTGAGAGTAGTTATAGAGGCTTGAGAAAAGAAGTATATTGTGGAAATTTGAGTTGAAGTCTAAACGATAACTAATTAGTCAGTGACAACTAACTAATTAGTAACTGGTGGGTGAGAAGCCTTCTAAGGTGAGAGGACCACAGAAGCTGGAACAAGACAGTCCTAAATAGTAGAGAAGGACGAATAGGCGAATAGCCATTAAAGCAGGCAGGAACTTGATCCTACCATCAGACAAGAAGATAGGAAATAATATTCTCTATCCTAAGTACAAACAAGTATTGTCTTCACAGTGTGCAACTGAGAAGATTAATCTGATTAACGTGGTCAAATACTAATTTATTATAAAGAACTTAGAGCTACAGCATTGACAATGGATCAAAGAAGAGCAACAGTGAGAAGGGGAATAAATCATGAGATAATAGATTGGCCCAGAAATTAATGAATCTGCTGATAGCATGATAATGGAACTGGATAATAAGCAGCTACTACAAAAAGTCCTTACTCCTGTCCCCACATGACTCTGTTGTCCTGGGCCATTTAAATAGGCCAAAGAAAGTCATTCAGATACACAAGAAATAGTTGAGCTGGAACTCATTTAGGTTATGAAGGTTTTTACCCAGGAAAAAGATTAAGATAGCACCAATTTTATTTGGCACCATGATTTAGAGTTAGTGCAAAGGCAAGTGTTATGGCAGGGAGATAGTTAATAATAATGAATCAAGATGGAAAAGGAAATCATCTTCTGGGACAGAAAATGTCAAATTCAAATTCAAAAGCAAATGTTTTGAGCTGCCACAATATTCTCCCTTAGCGGTTTTATTTACTTTACTATGAAACATTATGTATAGACACAACCTCTCTATAAAAATGCACCTCTTTTTTTTTTCCTACTCAAACAGCACTTTCTTTTCAGCTTTTAAGAGAAAGGTGCAAATGAAAGACTAAGAAAAAATTATTTGCCATCCCAAAGAAAACTCAGGAGCAGAAAGATGCAGGAGCACATGCTGTATCTTTTATTTTGCAGCAATAGCCAAGGGTTTTATCTCTGCAGGAGCCTGCTCAGAAAATCCTCTGATCTCTAATGAAAGCCATTCCACTCCTGAACTTGCTATCAGAGGAAAACTGGCAAGAGTAAAACTACATCCTCTGGGGACCAAGAGTTGAAAATCCCAAATTCCCCCAAATGCTCACCTTTCTTTAGAAGATGATCATAAATATCAATTTTATGGCCTCAGGTAAATTGCTTAGGCCCTTGATATCTAAGTTTCCTCATCTACAAAATGAGGATTTAAATGACGGTTCCTTATGAGACACATATGTGTGTGTGTGTGTGTGTGTGTGTGTGTGTGTGTGTGTATGTGTATGTGTGTGTATATGTGTATGTGTGTGTATGTGTGTATGTGTGTGTGTATGTGTGTGTATGTGTGTATGTGTGTGTATGTGTGTATGTGTGTGCATATGTGTATGTGTGTGTATGTGTGTGTATGTGTGTGTGTATGTGTGTGTATATGTATATGTGTGTGTATGTGTGTATGTGTGTATGTGTGTGTGTGTGTACATGCACACATATTTATATGATTAATTAGATGGTAAAATGTACTGATTGTATACTTGAATTGTGTGATGGCTAGTTTTATGTCAACTTAACACAAATTTGTAACATTACTTCCATAAGATCCTGTGGGAGGAAACCTTGTAAAACAAAGTATTTTCTTAATTGGCGATTGTTATAAGAGGACCTAGTACATGTGGGTGCCATCCTGGGCTATTATTACTAGATACTTTAAGGAAGCAAGGGCTTTTTGCCTTGTCTTAATATATCTTGTTTTGTCCTGTTTGGCTGTCACGTTGTGGATTCCTGCTCTTTTTCTGAAGAGGAATGGAAGGGCAGTGGATCCACAAAAGAAATAGGGTAGGGAGAAGCTGGCAGGTTTGGTGGGAGGAGCAACTGTGAGTGGGATGTATTGTATGAGAGATGAATCTGTTTTCAGTATATTTTTTAAAAATGTAAAAGCAAGCTGAAAAGGCCGTGAGAAGCAAGCCCATAGAAGGCACTCCTCTATGGCCTCTTCATGAGCTCCTGCCTCCAATTTCCTGTCCAGTTGGGTTCCTACCTTGGCTTCCCTCAATGGTGAATGATTCAGAATACCTTTTCTTCCCAACTCCTTATGGACATGATGTTTCATCACAAAACCGTGTTTTGTGGCCTAGAAAGGAAAGTGAGAATGATGGTATCTTAGAGATGAGAGTCTAATACTTGTCACATAAAAGCATAGTTAATATAATTCATGATCAAGAACGTAGAGATTCTTCAAGGAAGATGAGTTGGCTAACATGTGACCAAAAGTTTTCCTCTTCCCATTCTTTCTCAACTATTTTCAAACAGATATCGATGACGACTTCTTCATCAAAGCAGAAATGATAAATGGCATAGGTAACTGTGATAATAAATCCAACAGCAATTCACCATCCTCATCTCACTAGACTATTAAATGGTGCTGAACTTGGACCATTGTTGTCTCCTCCTTTGGAGATTTCTGTAGCTGCTTGTATTCTCTTGCTAATTAGGCACCCCCCAAAATTGTTCATAGTGTCCCACCCTCAGTTTGCTCTGATTGGTTTATAAAGATGCCAATAGCCAATGGCTGGGAAGCTAGACAGAGGCAGGGCTTAAGGATTCCTGGGCAAGAGACCAAGGAAGGAAGAGGAAGATCTTCACACTGGGAGAAGGTGAACCAACATGTCATACCTGAAAAGGTGCAGGACAGAGAGCAGAGTTGCCATGTAGGAGCTGGGGAAGACTGGCCCAAGAGGGCTGCCCAACTGGGTCCAGGGCAGCTAAGAAGAAATGTAGATTTTAGTAAGTAATGACTTGGAATGTTAGAGGTAGATCGGCAAAATGGAGGTTAGGAAGTGGCCCAGCCATTGAGCTGTTTAAGGCATATAAATCTATACAGGCTATGTGTGCATATTTAATTCAGGAACCCAGAACCACTGGGGCAGGTAGCAAGGAACGCACTACCACTGTATCGATTTGAGTAGTGTTATTTGGATAATGCTACAGATTTCCTTAAAGCACATTCCAGATGAATGTTCACTCTCCTTTGCTCTTCACTAGGTCAGCATCACATTGACCTCAAAGTAGGAATGGTTTAGGGGTCATTTCTTTCTTAATTCTGTGTTCTACCCATGATTGGAGAGACTCATTCTGTGCCATGATTTAAAGCTTACAACTATTACTTTCTAAGTTTGTATCTTAAGGTATAGTCTCTCAACTGCAGACAAGTCTTGTCGATGCCAATGTATATCTGTCATCACTGATTTTAGTTTTGTATGTCTCACAGCTGCTATACAGTCCATATCTCAAAGTTAGCAATCCCATGACTGAACTTTCTATTCTCAGCGTACTAATAATCTACTCTATCCATACATTACACTCCCTTATAAAAATCCAGATCTCTTTCTAGGAACTCATACAGCATTTTCTGAATTACCCTGGATAACTCTCTCTTGTTTTCTACATTCTTCCTGTCAGTCATTTCTGCCATTTCTTTCTACAATATATATCCACATCTCAACAATGCTCTTTTCTACTCTGAACCAAGATACTATAGTACTTTGCTTTCATTTACAGAAGTATCTCTTGTCCTGCCCTTTTAGTTCCCTCATTCCTTTCTCCTGTGTGCTCTCAACACAGAGGAACAGTCTCTAAGAATGTATCTTTGACCGTGGCCTCCTCTGTATGGATTTCACCAGTGTCCATCTCTCTCATTTGGTGCAAATTTCAAGTACTTTGTGAGACAATTCATGAGCTTCCTTCTCCTTCCTTCTTTTCTTTTCTCATTCTCTCTGACTCCATCATATTGGCCAAATTGATATGTGTCTACCACAAGGTTCTAAGTTCCCTCAGCCTGAAATTCTACATGATGTTTATATCACTATCCCAGGTTTTGCTATAAGGTCTCTAAGAAGATCTCTTAATATGATCTTCTTGATCCATCCTAAGGAATATTACCCTTCCCTTAACCCTAAACTGTTTGTCCATCCTCATTCCCTATTTATTTTCTGAGCAGTTCCTTTTTCCTTGTTATTTAATCAACTATATGAAATATCCATGGGTAAGGGAACTTTGTTCTCTATGTCAGAATGCAATCAGTTAACTAGTTCCTGGCTTAGAGAAGGCAGGTATACAAATAATTGTTAAATAAATGACAAAATAATGGTTGTTTTCCTGCCTTAATAGACTTCCCAAATATGTTCCACCAATATTTTTGCTCTTCAATATGTTACAAAGCTTGGTTTTTGGAGCTGGGTGTGTAGAAGTTTTAAAAAATATACTATTTCACCATAGAAGACAATAACTAGGTAGATGAGTGTTGGTGTAGGTGTCTATATTCTCCCTCAACCTACACTACCAAAAATGCAAAGCCTAAGAAAAAATATGCTCTAGCTTATTTCCTAAGGTTAGCAATGCCTTACTTTCTGTCTCAGAGAGTAAGAGTGAGAAATGTAATACATTCTTTTCCCATGAGATCTATTGCTATCTAATAAGAAGAAAGAATAGAATTGTTAGCTCTGATATGTTGATTGTATAGCAATTGTGAGACAGACAACACTAAAAATTGTGATGTCAGACATACATTTGCATTGGCAAATCTTGTCTGTAGATGAGAGACCATACCATTTGCTTTTTTACCTTTAAGCAAATGAATACTGATGAGTAGCCTGTAGTAGTGACTCCTATCCTTTGTAGTTCTATTCGGGGCTTATCCTGTGTCAAAACAGCCACCAGTTCATTGCAGAGAACTGAGGCAACCACTTTCCAGAGTAGCTTCTCTAGAGCATGCATGGTGTCTTCTATCTATCCCCTGTGCTATCAGTGTTTCCCTGTCCTTCCTTATACACTCATCTTACTTCTGTAACATCTATGGTAACAAGACCTATTTTTTAAAAAGATATATCTTCTTTTTATTTCTCTCAACCTCAGGTTCTGACACTATACTTTGAGACTTCTAGGAGCTTTGGAGAAACTGAGTCTAATTCACAATTCCCCCTTCCCCCATTTACTAAGCACAAAGAACTGAGCTCCGTGTTTCTAGTTTGGGATTCAATGGGTGCTGGTAAAGGACATGAGACCATACATTTCAGTAAGGTCCCAGACTTGCCTATACTAGGAACCTGCACAACCCCGTTCAAGGCTCTCTTATAGGTAAATTCCTAAAGAACCGTTCATCTCCATCTATCACAGGATACCTCCTTGGTCTCAGGGTGGCTAGATGACACTTGCCTTCCTCTCCAAGATCCCATAATCATCTTTTCTCTTCATACTCAGCTTTTTTCTTTCAATCTGAACATCCCAAATAAGTTTACAATTCATCAGATGATAGAGCCTTACACGAGAAAGGAGAAATGAGCCATGAAAGTTAAGACCATACTCTGCTTGCCACCATACTCATAGTTTACCTAGTCTCAGGCTAGCCAGTCTTTGCCACTATGACATTCATAGGATAACCTCTCTTCTCTGCCTGGCAATTCTCTTCATGCTGCCCTATGCTCTTGACTTTGCTGTCAGTTTGAACTAGTACTCTTTCACTTTAGGGATGTTGCTGGTTCTGATAAAGGCTCCTCATCGCTGGGAGAACTGCTAACCCCACACAAATCCTTTCAGTGATGTTTATGAAATATTTCAGTTGAACTCAAAGATTTTCTCCAGGCTAGTAATTATTGTCATTAACATTTAGATAAGTTGGCTGTTTCCTACACTGTATTATTCTGTGTTCCATTGCCTCATAATGAAACAAGAAAGGAAGGGCTGAGAAATTTCAAACCAAATGGTCTTTGCTAATGAATTTGACTGCTTCATTTAGATATTCATTCTATATTGTAATTTGCTAACCCCAGCCACATATCCACCACACTTTTTCCTCTGTGAAACCCCTGTGATCATCTATTCTTGTGCCAAAGAAGGACTCAGTCCTGCTTCTTCATATGAGAAATAGCTGAATCGTGTAAGCTTCCAATTTACATTATTTTCTATTTATTTATTTATTTACTTATTTATTTATTTATTTTTATTAGATATTTTCTTTATTTACATGTCATATAATTTCTCCTTTCCCAGCTTCCCCTCCAAAAAACCAAAAAACAAAAAACAAAAAACAACAACAAGAACAAACCCCTGTTCCCTCCCGCCCCCCTGCTTGCCACCCCACCCTCTCCTGCTTACTGGCCCTGGCATTCCCCTACACTGGGGCACAAAACCTTCACAGGACCAAGGGCCTTTCCTCCCATTGATGACCAACTTGGCCATCCTCTACTATACACATGCTTCCAATTCCATTATTTTCTTGTAAGCTTCCAATTTACATTATTTCTTGTATGTTACTCTGTCTCTTACGCACGATTTTGACCACAAAATTGTGAACACAGAGTCTAGCAAATAGTTGCCTTGTTTTCAAGCATTTGTTTCCTATCTGTCTTGGAATTGACTAACTATGTGCATTACATTAATAATGACTTATTTTTCAACATGGGTATATAAACAGTGATAGGCAGTGTATCCTTATCTGAAAGTCTGATCTCATGATGTTCAGTGAGCTCTGAAATCAGATAAAATGAGCCCCAAATTTTATATATGTGTACATATATATATACAATTGTATATATATATGTACACATATATAATTATATATATATTATATATGTACATATGTATAATTGTGTATATATGTACACATATATAATTATGTACATATAAATTATATATACATATATATAATATATAAATATATATATATAT
>NW_022196904.1:84230598-84244276 GCF_008632895.1 Mastomys coucha
TATATATATATATATATATATACATATATCTCAGTTTAAGACAATACAGAATAGACACAAGCCTATGGAACAGAGAAAACCATGCCATGAGTTTATAGTTAGAGGTTGGAAGAATAAAAAGCATTCAGGGTGCCATGTGCAGCTCCTAGTATGATGCTTTACAGATATGATAGGTTCCAGTTTCAGGTGTCTGTGAGAATGTGGTACTGGAGTTTCTAATTCCTGGCTGCTTACAATGACTGGGCCCTAAGAGCAGCATAATTTTCTGTAAATAAGTTTACTCCAATTGCATTTTAGTTTGTTTCTTTTTATATTTAGAGGATCCATATTTGCAAAAATGTATTTATTAGTTTTACTGTTATTGTTACTGAATAACTAACAAGAAGCAACTTAAGGACAGAAGGGTTCATTTTGGCTTACAATTTTAGAAAAGATGCTATCAATCATGGCAGGGAATGCATGACACTACAAGCATGAGACCGCTCGTCCTGTTACACTCATAGGCAGGAAGTAGGAAGTGAACAGGAAGTAAGGGACCAGGCTATGAAACCTCAAGGCTCATTTCTAATAACATACTTATTTCACCAGAGTTTCATTCAAGGCTCTATCTCATAAAGGTTTCAACATCACCAAAACTTGGGAATAAGCTTGGAGAGAGATCTCAAAATGTAACCATAATACAAATATAAAAGAAAAGTCCTTAGTTGTGCTTGCTTTAAAGATGTCTCTTTTCTCTTTGTCTATTTTACAACTTACACACACACACACACACACACACACACACACACAGAGAGAGAGAGAGAGAGAGAGAGAGAGAGAGAGAGAGAGAACTTAATTGAAATAAGTTAGTGTTGATAATGAGATTAATCCTCCCTTTAAAATCCTTTACTATCTACTGAAGTAAACCACTAGCCATAGAAATAAAACATTCTTATAACTTGATGGAAAATTTATCTCTGACCTGTGAATTCCTCAAGAATAGGTAGGCATTGTTTTCTGGAGCGATGGCCTCATTTGGCCTCTCTGTTGCCTTTCCTAAAAGCAATGATGATGTCATAAAACTCATATCTGCAGGGATAATAGAGACAACATATAATTTGTTATTTATCCCAGGATACTTTTGTGGAACTATAGCTAAACCTACAGGCTTCGTCCTTGATTAATGGGAAAGTATAGTCACTCCCAGGACACTTTGCAGTTATAACTCTGCAACATCAAGCACAGGCATGTGGGATCAGGGTTTGATCTAATATTTCTTAGTTTGTGACCTTGGCCTCATTGTCCACCAAGGCCTAATTTGTCTGTGCTGATGTATTACTTTGAGCAATAAAAACAAACAAGATATTCTTGGTAAAGTGATTCAAACACTGTAAAATGATAAACAAATATAAAGAAGGTTTTTCCAAGGATATTCATGTACTAATGTCCAATATAACCTGGCTCTATGTTTTTTTCTAGAGGAATAAATTCAATAGAGACACAGTAGCAAGATTTTTGCCATTGCCTTGGGGATGCCTCCACCTAGGCTGTCTCTTCACCTTCTCTGATGTCAATATCCACATGGCATCTTCTTCCTCATCCTTTTCTCCTTCTTTTTCCAGCTATTCTTTAACATTGAGTTGTCATCAGCTCCTCTAAGAAGCTTTCATAGATGTTTTTTATCCCCAGAAGGCATTCCTCTATCCAGACACCTGCAGGACATACCCATTCAGTATTCAAATGCTTCTTACCTATCATATTTTCCTTCTTGAGTTATCGTAAACTTGTAAGCCAGTGGTACTCTGAAGAAGTAGATACTTACACCTTACCCTATGCTTACTGCTCAGTTTTGTAGATACTGAGACTCCAGTTATTTCTTAGTTATATTTTAGCTTACAGAACAGAAATCAAACTCCAAATGGTCTAAAGAGGCAGAGTTCTCTAAGCTCAGGTAAGTAGAATCAGAAGGTAAGGGAAAAGGGGTATATGTATGATTGTAAAGGTTCCTGATATTACCTGCTTAGGGACAGACACATGGATGACTACAGCAACAAGAAAACAGGTACATATTTGCTTATTTGGTTGGTTGATTTGTTTTGTTTTGTTTTTGTTTTTTGGCTTAGCAAACAGAAAAAACAAGGAAACTTTCTCTTGAGCCAGGGCCTTGAGCCAAGGATGATAGACTAATCTTTCTATCAAGTTTGGCCAGGTTAGCTATAATATAGCCCATGGCAGCAGCTCTTGCAACTGAGATTTTCAACAGTGACAAAGTTATGATCAGTGTAAACTGAAAACTGTCCCACAGAACTTTCCACCTCCAGGAAATGTTCTACTCAGCACTGGCCAGTATTGGGGCCACTAGCCAGGCACGACTAATAACTCATTTAATACCTATGGGTAAAATTTGAGAAAGAAAATTTTATTTTCCTAAATTTAAATTCATTTGCACATGAACAGCACATGTGTTTGGTAACTCACATATCTGGCAGAACAGGAGAATGGCTGGAGCATGAGTTGAAGCCCAGATAGGATCATGTTCCCCTAAGACATGTGGATTATATAGATAGAGGGAGGAAGATAGGAACTTTGGATCTTTCTGGGAATGAAGGATGAGATAAAAGTTTCTTCCATAGCATTGCTGCTCATGATGTGTGCACAGACCACAAAATAGGCATCCCTTGGTAGCATATTAGAAAGCAGAGTTTGAGCTCAGAATGATGGTTTGTATACGCAGTAACCACAGCCTTGGGGAGGCTGAGGCTGGATAATCAAAAGTTTGAAGACAACTCTGTTAACAGGCTAAGACTCTATCTCATCAAGAAAGAGGAGGAGAAATAAGTAGTAGAAAAGAATGAGAAAAATAAAAAAATGAATGAGAGAAATGAAAGAAGAAGAAGAAAAGAATAGTTACCCTTATGTCACATAATCATATTTTTATATTTATTATTTGTTTGTTTGAGACAGGATCTTGCTTTGTACCCAAAGTTGGTACCTAACTTTTGTTGACTGTTTTGCTTTAGCCTCCTGAGTAGTAGGTTTATAGGTGTGAACTTTTATACCCAACTAGAGTCTGTAAAAGAACAGGATCTTCCTCCACTGCTTAATCTATGGTTTGTTAAGGTTTGTGGATGGAAGCACCCAGATTCCCAGCCTGTTTCAGCTATGAAACACCAGGTAGTGAGTTACCAAGTGCTTAACATACCTCATGAGGTTATTGTGATTCTTTCAGTGAGATAGAAGAAAATGCTATAGTACACAGCATCTCATTATGTTCATGAAATCTGACCTCCTATCTAGGACAGTGTGACTGATGCATGGAGACATTGCCATTTGTATTCAACCTCTAACATATTCTATAACGTGTGTTTAACTAACAGACAGAAATCATTACTGATTGAGTGAGTTATTAAATATCTCAGAAGCTAACAAACATAAATCATTTGAGGTAACATATTATTTGAATAAATAAATGAATATAATTAGTCCACATATACTATCAAACCAGTATCTAATTTTTCTATTTTGGTTTAAGTAATTTCTTACTTTGATCCTCTTGCCTAGACCTTCTTTCTTAGGAAAGAAACTAGAAAGGGTAGGTATTATTTGGCAAGTCCTTGTTGAGCTCTTGGTTTGCAAAGCTTTGCAAATTTCCCACTCCCTTGAATGCATGCCCTTGGCCCAGCTGTCTCTAAAGGTACCTGTAAACTGAAAAGGGACACTCTTGTGTCCACAACTTAAAGTGCTTGGCATGTGATATCTACTCATTACCCTCACATCCATGTCCTCAACAGTTATGCAGATTTACAGCATTTTAAGTTTCACCCCAATCGGATCATGCTCTCTCTAGCTTTCTACCACATGCTTGATACCACCACCTCCCCATCACAACATACTTGTTTTGTTCCTGTCCTAGGAGATACCTGAAATCAGTTAGCATTTCTGTACTTTATACTTCCTCTTAAAGATCAGTAAGCGAAAAACTGCAGTTAAGGATCTATGTCTAACAATGGTGAATTAGAGAACTTTCCCAAATGTGCCATCCTTGGCCTACGGTGATACCATTTGGGAGCTAACAAGTAGGGACTGAGGATGTGTCTAACATGCTATCACTTTATCTGTAATAAAAGTGCCCAAAAAATACCCCAGACAAATGTGTTTAATAATGTTATAATCTAAAGCATCATATGGATATGTATAACATGTTCGGCCCTTATTGTTTCTAACCACTGTTCCTTTCTCACAAATGCTTATTTATTATATATGAAATGCCATATAAGGAAAGGACACGAGCTACTTAGTCCCTGAATTCCACACACAGCACAAAGTAGATCAAACAAAACAATTAGGCAATGATCCAGTACTTCTAAAAAGGAAGCTACTGAACTCAACAGAGTTGCATAGCCATTAATGAGACAAGTAAGAACAGGATGATTCCAGAGGGAGAAAGAACAGTGTGACCACATCAAGTGATACTTTTAACTTTTCTTTTTTATAAAAGATGCATTATAAAGTTTTTCCCTGTTTTAAATATAAAACAATTTAAATCTCGAGATTCTTAGTCCATAACACAGTTTCACTGGACAACAGATAGATGTGAAATTCAGAACAATGCATGGTTGTCTAGAAAGTCACACCATATCCCAGTAGCTGAGCTAGACGCTACTCATGTTTTATCTGTTCATGGGTAAAGCACCTTAATTACTTGACCCAGTGTCCAGGAGGCTATTTCGTATTCCTGGTGACACTGTCTCTTCTAGCCCCACCAAGCACAAATGCACAAGCAGTACTCCTCAGCCAGATACAGGTCATTTGTCAACAGACTGTATATAATGACTGTTTTCTATGAAGAAGAATTTTAAAAATTAAATTGGAGAGTTCTTGGCTTATTCCCACCTGGCACCCACACTTACTCAGCTTCCCAGAATGCTTAGGCTGAAGAAAGCTTAATTAAAATCAAGTCAACGGAGCACTTGCTGAGAAACTAATAAGACAACACAAACAAATTAGCCCTTTTTCCATTCTCTTCCTTTTTGCTGTTTTGTTGCTCTCAACCCAACTTTTGAGTCATCCTCGGGATATATATACTTAACCACCAACGTTTTCATTTTCTGGCTTTATACAAGCAGACTACATGCTTGACCTTTTGAAAACGTAACATTTTCTATAATTATGATGTGTCATGATTATTAGAAGATGGTAAAAGAAGAAACAAATATTGTATCTGGAATTCAAATCTAGGTCCAAGTCTTTGCCTTAGAGATAACAGGTTTTATGTAGAATGGGAAACATGTCCAATATTTGACTGTGCCCATAACAGCAACTCTGTCTATTTATTTTTAACATTAACATCTATTGCCAAGGTCTTCCTCTTAGCCTTATTTCCCCCTCTATCGCCTTTTTCCCTTTTCTATTTAAATAAAACTGTTGGTACAATATATGGTTTGACATCTGCTTTCAGAATTCAAGAGCTGATATCATTTACTGTCATTTGGATAGGGAAGGGTGTGTCACAGTTCCCTGCACTATTTTGAATTGAGTGTTCTAAAAGCCCTCTCTGAAAAGGTGATATTTGAGTAGTATTCTGAACAGGAGGAGCCAGGAGTATGAAGCCCTGTTCTATTTAGAAAGGGCCAGCAATACAAATTTTCTAAAGAATGCACTTAGGAGCAGGAAACCTCAGATGGTGCTGATTGGTATGATTAGAGCACAGGGGGCAAGAAAAGGAACAGCTGGCAATGAGACGAGAAAAGATGAGGCCATCTCTGAACAACAGTAAAGAGTCAGAGACTTACTCTAGGGCAATGAGAAGCCATCAGGGAATGGAACCCAGCTCCGTTAGGGTGCGAACATATACTATATCACTTCTCTATGTCTGAAGCTGCCTCTGTGAGATAGGTCTATGATAGGAATCTTGCAGGTGGTTGTTTTGTTTGTTTGGAGTTTTTATAAAAGTTTGCCATTTAATTTTTAAAATTCTTTATTTTTATACGTATTTTTAGAATCTCATATAATAGCAATACATCATACATCATTGTCTCTCTCTCCTCCACACTCAAATTCATGTCCCAAATTCATAATCTCTTCTTGTTTAATTATTATAATTAAATTATTTTTATATATTTACATAATGATATATAAATATATCTATATTATTAAAGAATGAAATAATTATTATTACACATATATATGTCTGTATATGTGTGTGCGTGAATGTGCATAACTTACTGAGTCCATTTGCATAAGATATAGTTGAATTTCTCCTATCTACATTGATTTGTCAACTGGTATTATCATTCTGCTTGTCTTATTCAGACAACGATTTTCATAAAATTCATTCTGTCCTGTCTACAGAATACTATCTAACAGTAAGATTCCAAGCTCCTACAAACTTTCTTCACTTATTCTTTCAAAGTTCCCTTAGCCTTAAGTGTAGGGTTGTATTGCACTTATATCTATGCCACTGTGGACATTTATTATATTCATTTTGAACAACCTCTGTAATAGTTTTCATCATTTGCAAAGGGGAAATTCTATGATAAGTAGTGAGAGTTATATGTATCTGTGAATATAAGAGTAAACATTTAGAATACACTGAGAAGAAGTGTCCCCTAGAGAAAGTTTCCCCTAGAGAAACAGCAGTAGTATTCTTTGATGTTTGTGATCTTCTGACCATAGTTAGATTTCTGGTATCAAGGTTGAATTCCTTCCCATCAAATTATCCTTAAGTCCAATTAAGCATATGTTGGTTACCTCCAAAAGGGCAGTTCCACTGTTTGACTATTGTTAATAAATTGCTAGGCCAATCATTGCTAATCGTCTTAGGCTTTAAAACTAAGAATAATTCCCAATTGTTCCTCTTCCTAAGCAGTTCGAACGGCAGCTTCCAATACAATGAAAGTTAGTCTTCAGGGAAGAGCCTTCCAGGTCAGTTTCAGCTCAATTCCTCCAAGTCTTATGTCTAAAAGAGTTGATTGTCATCAGCATTAGGGTCTTACCTTCAAGTTCTGGAAGGCAATCAGGACCAAAAGTGATAGCCTATATTATTCTAGGAGTTTTCTGCGTTTCTCTGACCAACAATCTGAGGGCAATTCCCTGCACTAGCTTTTTGCTAATTCTGAAATCTTACAGGGAACACAATTGTATTTTGAAAATCACACCCTATGTATTATATTTAGTGCTTGTCCCCTAACCAGCATTACTGAATTTATAGAGACTATCTAGAGAGACTTAGCCAGAGAGTGCAAACTAGAGAGGTAAGCTGTGATTGATTATCCAGGCTGTGGAGACACTGTGTTGAACTTCTGACTGAGACTGACCTAATTCTGTTAACAGGAAGGTGGAGGAATTTCAGAAAACAACAATAAATCTGGTACAAATTCAGCTCTAGCACCTCTGAATAACAGTTTGTTACATGAATGAAATAAATACATATTAGCTTTGTTTTTCCACATATTTGCCTTTCCCCCAGGCCATAAGATGTTTTGCCCTCTGACTTTAGAAGCTTCTGTTTAATTACATGTCACGTTATGCCTGGATTCTGAATTACTCTGCACCTGCATTTTCTGGTCCTGGATCTAAGGATGAGGCCAGGAGCCCTCTCTATCAGACCATGTGGCAAGCACCCAGATAGCTATCTGGGAGGTCATACAGCCCTTCTGGAAGCTGCCACCACTGATGACTGCCCTTAGATGCGAATAGCAGGTATTTTAACTCATCTTCTTGAAAATAACAGTGATAGAAGAAAACACATTTACCTCTGATGTGCTTTCACAATGCCTTCATAGAGATGCCTAGCAATCCTTGGCTTAAGTGTGCAAACCAGAGAGGTGAGCTGGGGAGTATCCCAGCTGTGATAACCTTTACATGCTTTATACAGCTCAGGTTTGTCTTCATCTTACTCTTGGAACTGATGTGTGGGCATTTGAGATTGTGGGCTTAACAATCAACACACAAACGTCTTCAGTAGCAAACCTGCAGGCTACCTGCATTTCCTCTTCTTTTCCTTTTCTCCTTTCTCCACTTCAGTTTGATCTTAACTCCTTTTCATGCTCCACCCTGTCTATTTCTTGGCATATTTTTCTTTCATTTCTTGTGGGCTATTCCTTTGCTTCTTTGTGGTCTTTCAATATGGAATTCACAACTAAAGAATGGTCTGGATACATGAGATAGGAACATAAGTATCATTAGACATACAAGGAGAGAGAGAGTCTTTGAAAAGATACAGTGAAAGGTGGTGATCTTCATTAGGATGTCAAAGAATGTATTCATCTGTAGTAGACAGAGGCAGATAGTGAAGTGAAAACATCTTCATCCCAGAGAAAACACTCTTGAGTGTGAAATATCGATATATAAGTGTGGCTGGGGCACACTAGCAGACAAGGACTCTGGAAATATGCTAAGGAAGTTGGAGTTCAACTAGGGGGAGGTAGAGAGCTACCGACTGAGCTAATCAAGGCTCAGCAACAGATCCCATGTGCTCTCTGTCACATAGAGATCTTCACTTTTAATTTTTATAGATATGTGTTCATGTGGGAATCAAAGTGGGAAGAGACCAGGAAAGTAAAAAGGACCCATGAGATGGGGAAAGTTGATTTAAGGGGGGGCAGGGAGAGGATGTAGAAGGTAGCAGGACACATATGACATCAAAGTGGAAAGGGAATACCTGGGATGTGTGTCTACAAGAATGACAAGCTCAGGGATATGAGGCAGAGGAGCAAGGTATGGTCCTGTCAAGACTAAAAATGTAAGAAGCACTCAGATGAAAGCCTGTTACTTTGTATGCTAATAAAATTTTAATGAGGCTTAACAAACAGAATTTTGAATAAGGATATATTATAGCTAAATCAATTTTTGACAAGCAGTTCTCTCTAGTCCCTGGATTGTAAAGTGAAACCAACCATTTGGGACTCTAAGACTGAGAAAGCCAGTGGTGCTGAGTCTCTGAACCAAGAGAGCCACACAGCAAACGCTGCACTCATAAAACCCTCAGCATTTTACAAACTTTTAGTCCTTACCCTGGGATTGGCCCTGGTAGAGGTCCACCAGTAAAAGATAAGGAGTGGTGAGCCGTTAAACAGTGAAGAATCAGTAAGCAGATAAGTACCATGATCCTAGATTTGAATGACCTGTTTTAGACAAATTAATAGAAAGAATGTTTTTGCCTGCCCAAATTTGGAAAATGTCTGTCAATTTCTTGCTTTCTGGAGAATATTAACTCTTTAAAATGTTAATTCCCTCTTTCATCTTCTAGTTGTTACTAGTGCCCTGTTTTTTTTTTTGTTTTTTTTTTGTTGTTGTTGTTTTTTTGCATATTATTTTGTCCCCCAAGGACTATATGTATCCCTTAAGAATTTTGAGAACGAAAAAAAAAAAAAAAACAGATTATGTACTGGGTCTCCCACCCTGAGATAAACCTCATATAGTTCAGAGCAGAGATAAGCAGTGGCCACACTCTTGGCTATTTGACTATGTTGATATGACAACTCATCATGTTCTATCAGCAACTATGTTTTCTTTTATGAATCCCTTCTCTCATTAATGGCAAAAGAAAAGACTGAAGATTTTGTAGTGAATAAATGGTAGGAGTAAGAAAATGAAGAGAATCTTCAGCACATGGTGTCATGCAGAAGGAAGAAAGATGGCTGCAGGGGATCAGGGGAGGGGGGGGTTCAGTCAAGTTAGGAAAGCTCCCTGGTTCTCTCAAAGAGTTCTGGACAAATGAGTTCCTTGGATAAAAAGACAAGATATACTCCAGAATACTGAAGAAGTTGCAGGCTGCTGCTCCTGTTCAATGAATCATCAGATGATTTGGAAGTGAATACTCAGTATACAGAGGAATTCAATAACATGCCTCTGCAATAAATTAGTACCCAATATCATACATAATCAGTAAGAATAGTGACTGCATTCTTTTACATACATAGATAGTAAGAGGTAAATTTTAGGACCCATACACAAGTATAAAACAATCAAATAAATAAACAAGAGAAGAAACTCATGGCAGTGCAGCTAAGTGAAGCTAAAATATTTAAAACAATTATTCCATGATTATTGGAAATGAATCTGAGTATGCAGACAGAAGCATGGCTCATCTTGATGCAATTCTGGTACTATGGACTTAAGAGGCAGAATGGTGGCCACTGAACTTCAAGTGCTTTTGACTTCTCTGTGTTGCCTATTTTTACTGTAAAAATATTGAGTGGGATAATGTTCCCTGATGGTTATCAGCTCCTGACTCACTTATCTCCGTTATTCAAATCCCATGCTTATAACCTACGTTCTTGATTATCTCTTGACTCATAAAGTTTAACTCAGAAAATAGTGCCACAGTCATAAGTGTGTCAAATCCTATCAGAGTAATCACTTGCAGTAAGCTTAGCATGGTCTCTGATTACAGATTTTTTTTTTCCATATAGCTTGAATCCACGGATTTTATGTGTTGATTATTCTAGCACAAGTGTTCTCATCTCTGGAAGGTTTTCACTTTCCTACAAATTTCTCTCTATCTCTTTTGCTGCCACATAGGTCTAAGCCACCTACCTAGCCTTACCTGTGAAGAACTGTGTACTAGCTGATGTCCCTGCAGCAGTTGAAAAGGGTGTGTCTAAGACTTAAGTAGTTTCACAGTCTGCACAGTGTTTGAATATGGCTCACAGTCAAAATTTCTAAACACAACCATAGTTCTCAAGGATGCAGGGAAAGGCTCTGCACTCTGCATCCTCCCTTCCATTCCTCCTACCACCATTCACCCTCCTATCTCATGATTTCGGAAGTACTGCCCACATATCTGATTCCTTGAGGCAGGTATCTCCCTACAGTCAAGTACCTTATGAGACATCATTCTTTCTTGAAGACTTTCTTAGTAAAGTTCACTTTTCATGTTACCCTGTGTTTTACCCAAATCATACGTCACTGCCCCCCCCAAAGGTTCCATATGCTTTGGGTTCTTTTGTTTTGTTTTGTTTGTTTTGTTTTGTGTTTATCTCTTGCTACATATAATTCAAGTTTAATATGGTTCAAAGTTTATAACCCTGTATGAGTAACTCTTAGAACAATTAGAAATTTGCACACAATAATAATCTGATTCATGGCCAATGAATAAAGGATGTTAGTTTTCTCATTCCAACTATGGTCACGTGATTATCTATGCATATAAGCTGGATTTCTCTCAATATTAGTATGGTTGGGATAGCTGCTGGCAAAAGAAATTTCTTCAATGAGGGTTGCAGCGATAGTTATTTGTGGGTATAAAGATAAGTATTTGGAATGCAGTTAGAAAAAGTATATCAGTTTAGCAAAGTGTCAGTAGTACGCGTTCCTCTGGTTTCCATGAGCTCACCATTCATTAAATAGTAGTCTAAGTTAAAATTACCAGATATGGATTGTTCCTAATCAAGTAGGCCTTAACTAAAAATAAAGAATTGTTGGTAACTGCCCAAGATGTAAGTACCACTGTTGCACTTTTAGGAATATTTTACTATGCTATCATTGTTGTGATTCCTAGACATGATAGAGAACAACTGATCAAGAAGTGACTAGCTACAATGAATATGTGTACCACAACTCCTAGACTGAAGGTACATTGTGCAATAAAGGTAGAAAGATTGTAAGAATCAAAGTATCAGAAAGTCTGCTGTGAGACCACGTCTCCTATGTATGACAGAGAAGTTGCACCCATGAGATGTCAAACAATATGAAAGCCTAAACAAGTCTTAAATAAGGGTACCATCTGTTGACATGCCAATGGAGATAGAGGAAATCTCCCAAGGTCCAACCCTTAGGTGAGGAACTGTAGATAATTAATAACTCGTGAGGGAGAGAAAATCAACATTCCCTAAGGATGAAGCCTCTTTGTGGTTATTCAGTACTAAGTGGTAAACCCTAAAATCCTATGCATATGAGCAACACTAAATGGACTCAGTGAGCTACATTTTTATACTTGCAGGTATGTATATATGTGCCAATATGCCACTATGTTTATAGCAACCTTATTTGTAGTAGCCAGAAGCTACTATAAATAAGAAGCCAGACGTCCTTCAGCAGAGGAATGGATACAGAAAATGTGGTACATTTACATAATGGAGTACTACTCAGCTATTAAAAACAATGACTTCCTCAAATTCTTAGGCAAATATATGGAACTAGAAAATATCATCCTGAGTACAATTTATAATGCACTATGAATCTCTTCCAAAACCTCATCTATCTGTGATTGTTTTCAGTCTATTTCATCTGTTTAATATCTCATTACAAATTATATCTTTTTTCTTTCATTATGAGCTGTAACAAGAAGCTTTCATCTGTGTGAACAATTTCTTATCTGATAATGCTCTGTTAAAAGCAAAAGCAGGAGTTTGGCTTCCTCTCATGAAGCTACATTTATTAAGATCTTATTTTTATATCAACATACCATTTTTAAGAATACAGAATACTTCAAACATATGATACAACTCCATATTGACAGGGGCCTAAAGGATAGTCTTGAAACAAGAAAAAATAAATATATATAAACAAAAATGAACTTATGATGGTATAGGTATGATCACCCAAGTGATTTAATTTATTTTTAAATGCCCTTATGTTGTTGAATTATGATTTGATTGATAAGTAAAATTAAATTATGCAATTCTAGTTCTTCAAAGCAACAGTACTGCTAAGAGATTAAAACTGTCATTCTTCTCTCATTTTTCTTTTTCTCTTCTTTCTCTTTTATTTATAAGTACTTTTGAGATAGTCTTGCTGTGTCATCCAGACTAACCTGGAATTCAGGATCCTCCTGTCTCTACTTTCCAAACTCTAGTTTTCCAGATGTGTGCCACCATGGCCTGCTTAGGCACAACTTTTCATGTTAAATCCAAGTTTTCTAAAAGTTTAAATTATCAGGTAATGCTTATTTAGTCAAGATTATTTAAGAAAGGGGTGGGCAATTCCTTGTTTTTTTTTTTAATTTTTTGCATGATTTAGGTTTCTGAAATCTTATTTTTCATTATTAAGTACCATTATCTCATTTACAGAAAGAGGGCATACAAGGGTTAAAGAACAACTTTCCAGAGTCAGTTCTCTGCTCCTACCATGTGGCACATAGAGGCTGTACTGGATGTTTTTGTGTCAGCTTGACACAAGCTGGAGTTACCACAGAGAAAGGAGCTTCAGTTGAGGAAATGCCTCTATAAGATCCAACTATAAGGCATTTTCTCAATGAGTGATCAAGTGGGGAGGGCCCCTTGTGGGTGGTGCCATCCCTGAGCTGGTAGTCTTGGGTTCTATAAGAAAGCAAGCTAAGTAAGCCAGGGGAAGCAAACCAGTGAGGAACATCCCTCCATGGCCTCTGCATCAGCTCCTGCTTCCTGACCTGCTTGAGTTCCAATCCTGATTTTCTTTGGTGATGAACAGCACAATGGCATAAGCTGAATAAGCTCTTTCCTCCCCAACATGCTCCTTGGTCATGATGTTTGTACAGGAATAGAAACCCTGACTAAGACAGAGGCATAGGAGTAAAACTTAACAATTTCATGAATTCATTGTTTTTTTTCCTGACTTTTTTTTAATTAGATATTTTCTTTATTTACGTGTAAATTTCTCCATTCCCAGTTTCCCCTCCAAAAACAAAGAAACAAACAAAAACAACCAACACAAACACCTGTTGCCTCCCACTTCCCCATGCCTGCCACCCCGCCCTCTCCCACTTTCTGGCCCTGGC
>NW_022196904.1:84244884-84252176 GCF_008632895.1 Mastomys coucha
GCTATGAACATAGTGGAGCATGTGTCCTTATTACATGTTGGAGCATCTTCAGGGTATATGTCCAGGAGAGGCATAGCTGGGTCCCCAGGTAGTACTCTGTCCAATTTACTGAGGAATCACCAAACTGATTTCCAGAGTGGTTGTACCAGCTTGCAAAACCACCAGCAATGAAGGAGTGTTCTTCTTTCTCTACATCATTGCCAGCATCTGCTGTCACCTGAGTTTTTTATTTTAGCCATTCTGTTTGTTGTGAGGTGGAATCTCAAGGGTTGTTTTGATTTGCATTTCCCTGATGACTAAGGATGTTGAACATTACTTTAGGTGCTTCTCAGCCATTCAATATTCCTCAGTTGAAAATTCTTCGTTTAGTTCTGTGCCCCATTTTTAATAGGGTTATTTGGTTCTCTGGAGTCTAACTTCTGGGGTTCTTCGTACATGTTGGATATTAGCCCTCAACTGAATGTAGCATTGGTAAAAATCTTTTCCCAATCTGTTGGTTGCAGTTTTGTCCTATTGACAGTGCCCTTTGCCTTACAGAACCTTTGCAATTTTATGAGGTCCCTTTTGTCAATTCTTGATTTTTAGAACATAAGCTATTGTTGTTCTTGTTGAGAAATTTTTCCCTTGTGCCGATGTGCTTGAGGCTCTTCCATACTTTCTTTACTATTAGTTTTTGTGTATCTGCTTTTATGTGGAGGTTCTTGATCCACTTGGACTTGAGCTTTGTACAAGGAGATAAGAATGGGTCGATTTGTATTTTTCTACGTGCTGACCACCACTTGAACCAGCACCATTTGTTAAAAATGCTGTCTTTTTTCCACTGGATTGTTTTAGCTCCTTTGTCAAAGATTAAGTGACCATATGTGTATGGGTTCATTTCTGGGTCTTCAGTTCTATTCCATTGATACACCTGCCTGTCTCTGTACCAATACCATGCAGTTTCTATCACTATTGTTCTGTAATACAGCTTGAGGTCAGGAATGGTGATTTCCCCAGAAGTTCTTTTACCGTTGAGAGATATAGAAATAGTGACCGTGCACATGCTGTGACATATATGTGCAAATCAGATGACAACGTCTAGAACTAGTTTTCACTCTCCCATGACAGATTAAGATATTGAATTCAGATTGGTAGGTTTTTACATTAAAAAAATTTACACACAGAACTATTTCACCCTTAATAATTTCTTAAGAAAGAAAAATATAGTTGCAAAATATATATGTTTTACTAAATCTATGTTAAATGATTTGCCAAATATAACATTGTTTTACTCATGGACAATACAAGTTTGGGTGTTTGCAATGATTGTTTTCTTGTTGAAAATATGTGTTTGAATCTGGAGTTTGTGTATCTCATAGTTCTGGAGTCAGAAGTTGAAATAGCAAATACCAGGATTCTCTGTCCTCCCCGTCTCATATCATGGAGAGTAACACCTTGATTAATACACGTGCATGAGGTCACATGATTGGTCAAAAAGCTGGAAAAAGGGGGGAAGGGTCTGGTGTTGCTGTTGCACGATAACATTACTGAAATTATTAACCACAACCCAGAACTGTAGAAGATCCCTCCAAAGGCAATGCCCCCAGTGACATTCCACTAGGTCTCCTGCTTAAAAGCCCTAATCACTCTTGACTTTACCATTCTGGAGCACAGCACATTTGTAAAACAACTCTTTGGAGACATACCACACTCAAGTCATTGCTCATAAGACTTTGTTCTTATTAGACAGCTACAATTTCTTCTTGAAAGATTAATAAATAGAGCTCTCTGAAATTGCTCTCTGCAGTTCTTGTCTTAGTCTGTTTCTTGCTTATGGAGAACAATATATCTAGCTATTCTTCTGCTTCTTTTCGTCTGTCACAGAGTCACCAGTGTAACAATCTTGAGGAGTCATGGAGTATGAATCTGAATCTTAACCACACCAGTCACTTATTTGAATTGCCTAGACTTCTTCTGGACAAACTTCTGATAGGAATTATCTAAAGCACAAGTAGTTGAGCTCATTTTAGCATTGTAAATATTAAATTCTAAAAAATGTAAATACCTTCTTGCTTCCCATAAGGTTCTATTTATAGCAAAAAAAAAAAAAAAAGTTCTGAAATGCAGGTGGTATGGGGAAATGCAATAGATTAGTTATAGGGGAAAGAATATGCTACCAAATAAAAATAACTAATAAAACTGACTCTTCACTTTCACATAAAACAACCTAAAAGTTCTCATGCACTTACAGAAAAATAAAAGAGAAAATATGTGTAGATTTATAAAGGTAATGTATTGTAGATCAAATTTAGCACATGGACTTAAACAGAAAATAAACATACACAACAAAAAAAAATTAGAATTAGAACTGAAGAAATGATACAATGGTTGAGAGGACTTGCCGCTTTTCCAGAGAATCTGAGTTTCCAGAGAATCTGAGTTGTCAGGTGGTGCACAGGCACCTGTAACTCCATCTTCAGAGGGTACAATGCCCTTTTCTGGTCACAATGTTATATATAAGATAATAAAGAAGAGACTTATGGAATTGCATTTTGTCTGTTTTATTATTTTAAACTTTTATTATGTTTTTTATTTGTTTGTTTGTTTGTTTGTTTGTTAACATGCCTGTACACTATGGCACATATGTAGAATCAGAGAATACGTTTTGGGAATTGGTTCTTTCCTCCACGTGTGGCTTCTGGGGATCAAACTCAGGTCATCAGGCTAGCTGACAAGTGTCTTTACCCACTGAGCCATCTCAGTAGCCTAGACTTTTCTCAGCTTACATGGAAAACACAAATGTTTTTCCATGTATAACATGGCTTGGTGAAATATTTCATACTGTGGCTCCAGATTTCCTTTTGAGAGAGAAATTATAATCAATGTGTCTAAGAATATAAGATAGTAAGTGGCTTAGACAAAATCTGGATCTAGGGATTTTCTTTCCTTCCTTTGCCTCTCCTCTTTTCTCCCCTTTTCTCCCCTTTTCTCCTCCAGCCTCCATCTTCCCTCTCCTTCTCTTCAGTCCCCCTCATTCTTTGATTTTGTTTTTATTGAACATACAAAGTAAATAGTCTACCCCCTGACGTTTTCATGTACATATATCAATGCATTTGACTCATATTCATATCCTCAGCCACACCCATTTCTGGACCTAGACCATTTTGCTTATTATTTTGGGGTATGCTTTGGTCCATTTTTCTTATGAAACTGAGCACAGGAAAAATCCTTTATGAACATTGTTTTCAGAGAATTACTTTTTAGAAAGCAAGGCTTGATAGAAGTTCGCCTTTCATTAGAGTCCTCGGCTTGATGAAATATATCATCTTGTAGCAGCAGATTTCCTTTGGAGATGAAAATGCTCACTTTCAATTTGGGATCAGTACCATATTTTGAAAAAAATTAGAAGTGTTCTTTCTTACTTTGCTTATTGTATTTCCTGGAAACTATGATTTAGGCAATTCACCCTGTAAAAACCTTACTTCTAAAGTAACAGATTACTATGCTGGTACATGCCGTGAATATCCAGTGCTGAGATATCTAGAGATACTTTTATCTATTAATTTGTATGTGTTTGTGTGTACGTGAATGCACTATTTGCATGAGTATACATTTTTTAAATTGAGATAGGGTCACATTGAACCTTGACCTTACTATTTTAGTTAGGCTGAATCCTCAGTGAGACCCCAGAATCTACCTGTTTCCAGCATCAACTGCTTAGTTGCGGGCACACATAGCCATGTCCAGCTTTGTATATGTATTTAGGAGACTTAAATTTGGGTCCTCATGCTTACACAGCAAACATTTTTTACCCACTAAGTTACATTTCCACACCTAAAATATAGTTTTTCTTCATTAACTTAGCACACCTATAAATGACTTTTATTTTCTATTGCTGTGATAAACATCATGACCATAAGCAATGTAAAGAAGGCTTAAGTTGAGCTTACAACTTCAGATGGCCACCTTCCTCCAATTAGTTTCACTCCACTCCATTGGGATGAAAAAGCTTGGAACATACACTGAGCCTTAGAGTCTTGATGTACTGACCATCCTACGAAAGGAATAGAGCCTTAGGAAGGTAAACAGTACCACTGAAATGATCCCTGCAGGGACTGACAAGCAGAGGCCAGCTCTGAAACCCTTCTCAACAGCTAGGAGTATGGATTGCTGACATCTGCAGTAAGAGCTTAACAGAACATCACAGCTGTTGTCATGGAAGCCATCCTCAGAATTCATCCCAGCATCCCCAATAGGTTGGCCTTTGTCCTTAAAAGACTTTGTAATGCTTACAGAAAATATGACATTTTTGCAAAGAATACACATAAAACAGGACTAAGCAAACAGCACTGAACGGGGCTGTAGCTCACACACATTAGTCTTATCGGGAAAATCTCATTCTGTTCTTAAAGGTCAGTTTTCAGGTTACATGTGGATGGTCAGACAGCTGCTAGAACAAGTCTGAGGGTGGTTTTCAAGGAAGAAAGTAAAATGGCTATTGGAAGTTGGTTTGGACCTGAGTGGTACTGGGCAGAATACACAGTGTATAGTCTAGTCACTGGCAGGCAAAGGAACATCCATGAAGGATCGAATAAGGATTTCATACTCATGTTTCTTCGTAGAGTTTTAATTCTGAGGTAGGTTTGTGAAGATTAATATTCCTGAGCCTCAGTTTCTTATTCTGAATGTTGAAATTTATAATCAAATCTAAAGCAGTCGAAGGATTATGGGATAATAGCATTGAATGAATTCTTTAAATTTAAGAATTTTAGAAGATTAGTGGGTGTTAATAGTAAGTAGTGTTGAAGGTATCTACTGAATACATAGCATATAAAGCTACAAAAAGAACACAATACAGATAGTTTTTATAAAACGTGCCATCAATTAAAATGGTAAGTTTATTTTAAAAAATCTCCCTGGTACTTCTTAAGCAAGGATCTTTGCCAAGCAAATTTACTCTGTCTTCTTCCTTGTTAACTGTTTTCATAAAATTCTCAAGCCTTCAAGCTGCATGTTATGCTCTTCACATGAGCAAGAGTGCATGGTCACATTTCTAAAATATCTTTTATATACTCATGTACTGTGGAAACCACAAAGCCCATTCTCTTCAAATTCATCCTTTCTTTTCCGATGTTCCTTTCTGTCTCAAATGTCTGACCACAAATCCTTACCTCTGTACCTTCTTGCCTTGTCTGACCACAAATCCTTACCATCATGGCCTTACCATTTTCAAGTAGCATTTTTCTTTGGCAAATAGTTAATCTTTCTGCATAATGGACATTAACTAAAAACTATAAAAAATAAAATAATAAAAGGTAGCACAAGAGTGTGGGGAACAGAGAAAATACTCCAAAAACCAATAACATTAAATGGTATGATTGCCATATGTTGTCATTTTCATTTGAGAAAATCTTATTCTATGAATAGTCCCTCCTAACATTGAATATTAAATGTTACTTTAAATAATTTTTTGAATTTGAAAATGTATTTAGTATTCAATATGACAGATGTGTGGGGAAAAAAATACCAATTACTACTCATAGCTAGTACGCACACAGTACTTACACATGGTGAGCAATGCTTGAAGGACCTCAGGTAAGTTAATTATCATTTATCCATTTAGGTAGTTACCATTGTAGTTTCCTGTTCTATGGAACAGACCAAGGCTCATAGAGTTTGCCTCATGATTTATATTCTGCTACTTAAGTGACAGAACCAGGATTCAAACACAAGTAGTCTAGATTCAGTACCTTTCACCTTTCTCTTTTCTAACTGTTGTAGTGTAATGTTATAATATCATGAAAGTTTCCCACATAAGCACATGTTAGAAAGGGATATATATATATAAAGATATATGTTAATAATATATTATACATAATATAAACATATAATATATAATAAAATATTAAGATATGCATTTCTTAATCCAGTGTTATTTAAACATAGCAATTTAAATACTTATATCTTTCCAGATACCCCTCCACACTCCACTAGTGTATTGAGTTGCTTCTGCTTTTGATTTCCCCATAGACAGACCATGAAGTACAACTTATTTAGACATAGATGATGTCATAACTTCACACTTCTGTGGTATTTTCCTGTTTGTTTTATAATTGGTGTTTATTTTATTGTTTGTTTTTCTTTTTGAAGCGGGGTATCAGCATATAGTCAGGTTGTTCTGAAACCTTGAACTTGGAATCCTCTGGCCTCAGCCTCCTGTGTGCTCAAATAACAGGCTTGTAATTTTCACATGCTGGGCATACATAGATAGACAACGACATATATGGATCAGAGTGTTCTTGTGGTTTAGGGTCCACTTCACTACCAAGCAAAGCTCTTAAAGAGTCTCAAGTCTGAAGTTCTGGAAAACACTGAGCAGGGGTAATCTGGTGCGATGTTTACATCAGCTAAGAAAAGCAAAGGAGGTTATTGTGGTAGAAATAAAAACATGCAGAATAAACTGGTAAGTAATAGAAGAAGGTCAAAGTGGAACCGTATGTGAGCAAATGAGCCCACATCATGAACCCCAGTTGATTGTGAGGTGAACAGAAACAGGTAGGATGTATGGTACCATTGAGCCTGCTTTGCTGAGTTATGTATCATGTCTAGTTAGAAGTAAGAAATGTCTCCAAACATCCAGTTTTCCCTTAATAACTTATTATAGTTTTGTCTTCAGTGAACTCGTACAGATTATAGTTTGAAATTTTAACAAATATAGTAAGAAACTGGATACTAGAGGAAAGGATAGCTTGGAAATGATTTGTCTAGCCCTTTCATTTGAAGATAAGTCAGTTCTGACCAGAAAAGTCACATAACAGAGCCCACAATTGTCAAATTAATGTTATATATTTTACACATAATATTTGTTGAAAAAAATAGATTTCTTTTTCTTCATCATATAATTAGGATACTTAATTTTCAAAGATGATCTCCACCTACCCTACTTTAGGAACAGTATAATTGAATAATATGTCAAAACTCCAATGTAGAAATAATTTCCAGTCTTGCATGTAAAAAATTCTTAATTTATGGGAAATAATTTTTCACCACCATGGACAGAAACTATTTCATAAAGGACCCATTCATTCCTGAATGAATGATTGAATGAACATAATTTCAGCTGTACAAACTCAGAGTGACATTATACGAGCCACCTTCCATTTCTACCACATGCTGCAGAATGCAAGCTTTAACCAGCAGAGTAGCAAAGTGAGCCTGGAGAATTGCAAGCTCTCTCTGTAGACAAGAGGGGTCTGATTGTTCAGGCAGCATGTGTATAGTAGAGGATTGCAAATTCAATCATCAATAGGAGG
>NW_022196904.1:84252547-84262312 GCF_008632895.1 Mastomys coucha
GAAAGAGTTAAATTTGAGACTTGTGCTGGCTAATAAAAAAATTGCAGGTTTGACTCTACTAAATACAAAACAAACAAAAAGACTTTATATATTCATGTTCATTTAAGAATATACAAGTAGTGATGTATTATTTTTAAGTATACAGTTAATATGTTTGGAGTTATTTAAAATTTATATTGACAAAAATGTATTTTCACTATTGCTGTAGACGAGCACCTACATAAGACTGTTAAATTGATTGTTGTTTTATATCAAACAACTTTTATAATACTTATTTTTATTATTACAATATTCTATAAATTTTAAGGAATATGAAAAAAAAAAAAGAATGGAAAACACTCGTGTAATCCCAGCAATTGCAAAGTGGCAGGTGGAAGATGGGTGTCTAGTAAAATTAAGTCTATCAGGGTCTACATGAAGGGCCATGAACTTTCCCATCAGATCTATGAAGAATGTAGCATAGCTTACATAAATGTAAAACATGTAAAAGAAAAAAATCTGTAAGTATCCATAAGAAAACATTCAGGGCCTGGGATTATAGGGTCAGATGCTAAAGTGTTTGTGTCTCAAGCCTAAGAATGAGTTCAAGCTCTGAGAACTCACACTTTAAAAGCCAAGTATGGTGGCATGTGAATGCAATTCCAGTACTGAAGAAATGGTGACAGGTATATCCCTAGGATGAGCCAACCTATCCTGATTGGGCAATTCCATGCCTATGAGAGACTGATACAAAAATCAAGGTGAATAATACAAGATGGATGAAGTCAAGGTTCTCTTCTGGCCTCTACAAACACAAGATACATGAGTACATGACATCTGCATAAGTACATGCACTTGTACACATGAGCATACACACATTTACATACACATCTGCACGCACACACACACACATGCAGAGAGAGAGAACATTGGAGTAAAATACTTAAACTCTATAAATAACAAATGTCTTCAAAGTTTTGTTTTTAAAGACAACACCTGGATGGCTTTTCTAAACTAGAAGTAATTACAGGGCCATGACAAACATAATGCCATTGGTGCTTCTTGGTGTCCAGGATTAGAGGAAAGGTTATCAGCTAGTAGAGATAACTGGAGAAAGCTGTATAGTGAGGAGTAAGATAGTGGAATTGCACTGCTATCTAATCCTTTAAAAGCAACCATGGTGTTGTGATTATACTAACTTTCTTATTTTATTAGTTCTTTGAGAATTCTTTTTTATTTTATTTGTTTACATTCCAGTCTTTACCCCTGATCAATCCCCCCCCACACACACAGTTCTTTATCCCATTCCTCCTCCCCCTTGCTTCCAAGAGGGTGCTCAAAAATATGGAATGCAACATGAATTTGTGTGTCATCCTTTTGCAGGGGCCATGCTAATCTTCTCTGTATCATTCCAATTTTAGTATATGTGCTGCTGTAACAAGCATGTTCTTTGAAAATGTTATACAGTGTATTTAGGTCATATTAACTTCTCTTGCCCAACTCCTCCCAGGTGCAACCTTACCTATCCAAGTTCTAGGACTCTTCTTTTATATCTGTTTTAAATCCAGAGTCTAATTTTATAGCCCAATTACTCATGCCAGGAGAAACTGCTACAGTATGGCTACCTAAAAGAGGTCACACCATTAAAAGAAGACCAAACACTTTTGCCCACAGTTATCAAATGCCAGCTTCTCAACTAGTGGTGAGAGGGCACCTCATCTTGATGCCCACCCCATCACACTTCATCTATGTGCTGATTTTGTCTGGCTTAGCTTGCATGAGTGTTGTGCTTATTATAAAGAAATAAGGACTAAAGTGTTTAACGGTAAAATTATTCCACAGATTAAAATACGCCATTGCACAAGACCACTCCCCTTCATAGCAGTCACATAACTGGGACTCCTCACACTCTGACCAAAAAGCGGGGCTCTCCTTTGCCAGTTTACCAAAAGGGCTTGCATAACCTGGGTAAATTGCTTGCTAAATCTCTTTGTTTATTATGACAATTTTGAGCAAGATATAGCTATGTGAGAACAGTGACTAAGAACAGATCTGCAGGGCAAGCTGCAGCATTCCTCGGCCATTACTAGTGATGAGATCATCTTAGGAGCTTTTGGAGACTCTTCTGCATCTCTTCTCCACTTTCTCAAAGACACAGAATAGCTAGAGTTCTGCTCCTGCATCCTGTCTGGACTTCCTAGAAACTAGCCCCAGTTATTCGATAGTCTAGCAGTGATCACTTCCTAAGGGTCATTAGTACAGATTCAGCTTTAAGAGCTTAAAAAGAGAAGACGGTCTTGTCCCTCAGGGCATTTCATGAGCTTTAAGAGTCTGACAAATTCTAAAAGTAGTTAGTATGTAAAAAAGGCAGTTGTGAACAACAAAATTATTTTAGCTTTTTGAGCATGAGTTAGGTGTTTTGTTTTTCTTATTGCAATCTTTATGGAGAAGACTGGGAGCCTACATGCTTGTATGCACTTGTCGCAGCCAATCCAACAGTAAAGGCAACAGTATCTTTCATCTTTAGTGAAAAAAAAAGAAGCTAATTTTCTGGTACCTCTTCAGAGTGACAGAAGGAATATTTTTCATAATCCCCATCAGTAAGCACAGGAGATTCTAAGGAAGGCACTGAACAGTTTATATGCTTTGAATGAGGAGCACTTCCAGGTTCCTTCTTGTTTTCACAATTACCATTAGAGACCTTTTTCACTGGTCCAGTCAGGGTGAACATCTACCCTCAAATCAATTGGCTATAGCTAGAAATGCAGAGGTAAATTCTTAGTAATTTGTCATTGCTATATACTAAGGACCAGTCATAGACAAGAAGTATTGAAGCCAAGAAAATGCTACATGTAGTCATTGGCACAACTTTATTGATATTAAATAAAAATGGGTGAGGCAAATGTTATGAGAACATATGTATATGGTTTATAAGGACAATAACAGCAAGAAATTAAAATCATATATGCTCTGCAAATACTATGTGCGAAAGTAGAGGAGAAGGTGAATTTTTACATGGGAGTTAGTATCAATGAATATAAAGTGATAGACTATAGAAGAATTGTGATTATTCGTAAACCCAGACTATGATTGACTCAATCCATGTTGGTATTATTTCATACTCACAGGTGGCTTCCATTTATCAGAAATTAATGGTGACAGAAAGTACTTTTACAGACCATGAGCTTCCAAAGATAGCTTTTATGTTACTTGCACAATTGGACACCCCGCCTTGGCCCCGTTGAGCTTATTATAGCTCATTCAGACATCTAAAAATCTCTTGACAATTTTCCTTCATACCAAATGGAGCCAGTGCTTTCAAATGGATCTCATTAGAGTTCTTATAAAGCCACTACATGTTAGAAAGAGTTTCCATCCCAGACGGGTTCCTGCATTCGAACTTATCAAACCTCTATACAGTACTCTTCCTGATTAGCAATTTGTTCTCCTAAGAGCTTTAAAGACACACCTTCTATCTCTGCAATTTCATTCCTTTCCCATTTTTCCTTTATCGGCACATTCAAATGTATTTTACTCTTATCTTGGATCTGTCATTCAGCATATGTCAACTTCAAGAGTGCTGGACTGTAGCTGTGACTGTCAGTAATGTTTCAGGAGGAAAAAAAAAGAAAGAGAAGGATGTCAGAATGCATACATCACATCTCAATAATCTCCCTGTCTTGATAAATAGCATTCTCATATGTTCCTCTAAATTATTTCCATCAGACAACCAAGTGCCAGTCTATGCTTCTGTCTGGGGGAAGCAAAGAAGCCTTCTTTGACTATATGTTATCAAATACCATGTCCAATCTAACCATATCATCATTTCCCTTTCATGCTCTAAAGCTTTTATTTAAGGCTCTTTTCTTTTTGATCTCCTCCTCCCTAAAGCTCACATCTTCTGCACCACGTGTATCCTGCCAAAGCTTCCTTACTAACTCTGCTTTTTTTCTTTGGCTTACCCATCATTCCCCACCCTCACTCTTTCACTCTGGAAAACCTTGATCACTATCCTTGATCACTGTATTTTTGAAGCTTCTGATCACGTCTCTGGTTCCAAAAGTCAAAGTTACTCTTCCAGTGGCAGAACTGCAATTTATCAACAACACCAGAGTCTGGCTCATAGAGTGGTCTACTGGTCCTTATCTGCTGAAAGCTCAACTAGATAGGTAAATAGGCTGGTGCATAAATGATACTCAAATTCAGCTAAGCATTGCTTCACAATAAGAAGACTGCCTGAGAAATGTGACAATAGATGATAGATGTTGTCACTTGTAAATGAGCCTTGATGGTTCTGCCTAATAATCTACATACTAGAATGACATGCCATTATACTGAATACTTCAGCCAGCAGTAACGTAGTAGAAAGAACTTTTGTATCTAAACATATCAAACACATAAAGAATAGAGTAAAAACGCAGTGCTTAGGATTAAAAAAGGGTATTCCTGTGCAGGGTAATTTTCTCTGTTGGAGATCATAAGGCTGGAAGTCACTGTAATAGGATGACAAGTGGTGATGGCATGTAAAAGGCCAAGGATAATACTCTCCTCCACTCCTGGGCATGGATAGATACTTAGCACAGAGGAGAAACTGAACTTGTAATAATAATAATAATAATAATAATAATAATAATAATAATAATAATAAATTAGCATTGGCTTAGTGCAAACTTAGTACATTTGCTACACCGCAAGAGGTCAGTGGTGGTGCCGCCTGTTTTGGCCATCTGGTGCTCACGAGTGGCCTCTTGAGTCATGGGCATTCCTCAGCTTCCTCAGCTCATCACTGGCCATTTCTTCTGATGTCATCTTGGCAATGAGCTCTGGGGAAATGGCCCCACTGAGCATGTTCCTCCTCAGGCCTGGGTTCCTGGGGTCCTTCAGGTTACTGATGCGGCTGCGCACATGGTTCCGGTACTTGTCTGTGCTCTTGAGTTCTTGATAGATATGATCTTCTATTTCTGAGGCCAGCTTGTCACAGTTAACTCCATAGTCCCTGAAATCATCTTCTGCCTTCAGAGCGGCTGGCAGCATCTACACACACTTAGATACTTAGCACTGAGTAGAAATTGAACTTGTAATAATAACAACAACAACAATAATAATAATAATAATAATAATAATAATAATAATTCTAAATTAGCTTTGGCTTAGTGCAAACTTCTACTTTATAAAATTTTTTATTTTTAGAAGTTTTTGACCTTTTTATAATAACAGGAGACATGGAAGCTAAAATTAACCAGAGCAAAATAGAAACAAATCACGAAATTTTCAATACTCTTTATATTTCTTTAGTAGGAAAGGAATTTAACTTTTTCTCACCTACAATTATATCAGCTCTTCTAAAACTTCAAACAAGGTGAAAAAAAATAACATTTTTCTCAGACATCATTTTTAAAGGGAAATTTGAGCCATGTTGAATAACATCATACTTGATCCATTAATTGATAGTTTTGCTACAACTTACTGTAGCAGATTTGAAGTTGGAAAGATCTCCATAGAAGTATCCTGCTAACTTCCTGTGTGACTAAGCCTGGATTTTATATAAGGATTAAATGATTAAATGATCAAATGATTATGGTAGGCCAGGTATATTGCCTAAAATACATTAACTCACTGGTCTTCCCAGACCAATGATGAGACAGTTTTCTATATTACAGATAATGAAATTAAAGCAGTGTGGTAGAAGATTTGCATACAGCTACAAAGCTACTAGGCTAGTTTCCTATGGAACTAATGCAAAGCACCTAGAAATTGGTTGCTTACAGAATAGAATATATTATCTCACAATTGAAGACCGAAAGTCATAAGTTCCATTAGACCTAAGTTCAGATGCTGGCAAGGGATAATGTATTTTCTTACCTGCTGAAGCTTCTAGAAGCTGTATACATGCCATAGCTAATGCTCTTTCCCTTATATCACTCCAATCTCTACCATATCTCTTACTTCCTCTTTCCTGTCAAATCCTCACTACCTTTCTATCTTATCTGTATTAGGGTCATGCTGGAAGTTCAGAGTAACCTTCAATCTTAACATCCTTAATCACATTCTTAGTCTGTTTTCAGTGCTATTGCAATTTACCTGAGATTAGGCACATTATAAAGGAAACACCATGATTAAGATTATAGTTGTGAATACTCAAGAGCACAGAATCACCATCTACTCACCTGTCTAGGAGGTTTGGCCTAAATCACAGTAGGGTATATTGCATCATGATAGGACACACCCTAGAAGGACTTGAGGCCAGGTTTGCCCTTTCCACAAGTGCTTTCTGTCTTGGACCTAACCAGTCCTTTGAAGACCATGTTAATCTCTTACAAAGATGAACCCTTAGGACCTCGCATCTTCCTGTAAGCCCTGCCAACTTACCAGTCTACCACTTCAATACTACCATGCTGGTGCCTGTGCTTGAAGTATGTGAAACTTTGAGTAATACACTTAAACCATATAAAGCATGCATTACCTGTAAAGTTCCCTTTGCATGCACTAGGATATATAGGTTATGGGTACATTGGAAGCCACCAATCAACTACAATAGCTACTATGTGCTTGATTTAAGATTTCATTCTAGGCATCCTGGGCTGGGGTCAACAGCTTGCCTTGTTCCTTCTTAGACAACAAGGACAAGGACATGTGACAAGAATTTAATGATTCAATAACAAACCAATAGATTTACCTATTCCTAGTTGCTCCCAAACACCTCACTTCTAAATTTTAAAATAAGTTTTTTTACCCTGTTGTGATTTTCAAATATGTAGTAAATCTCAATAGATGAACCTTAAGAGAGATGCTTAAACCACAGTAAATAAACCATAGGCACCAACTGCAAGACATCCAGTCTTTCTTCCTGCTATATCTTAGTTATTTGTTTTGCACCTTATCATCACCAGACAGTAATAACACTAGCTGGTTGCAAACAGCCTTCCTGCTTGAGTTGATCCGAAGAAGCTTTCAGATATTACTCAAAAAGTTAACTGAGCCAACATTCCCAAGGCAGAGACAGTAGAATCACAAGAGGCCAGTCTAGGATATAGACCTGTCAAGAAAGAAAGTTAAACAAACATCAACCAAATGCTTAATGCAAACCTCCGTGTAGTCCATATATCTTAAAAGGGATTGATTCATGTCTTCAAACTCTGAATAGGAAGTGATGTTGTTGGACAAATCTTGACTTTAGACGAACTTTATGCATACCAGAAAACCAAACCGCCCAGGAGGGTTAGTCATAATATAGAATAACACAGGGACCTGTCGTTGGAGAATCTATGGATGCTGCACTTTCATATTGAGTCCACAATCAGAGACAGAAATATGATCCAAGGAAATCTGCTTATACATAGGAGATTGCTTAGGACCACAGATCTGGAAATTAAAGGAGACACTGGTGACAACAGAGACAGCTGTGAGGACTGGCAACGCATGGATGAATCAGATGCAACAGCTATGTAATATACAGCAACTGCCCTAGTCTAATTGTAGAAATGCTGTTGTAAAGTAAATTTTGATTGTATAAGAAAAATATGGAGTATCTTCTATCATTGATGAAAATTTTAATAAAAATTTAATAAAATTGCTAGCATATCTGAAACCAGTATATAATAAATTATATTTTAAAAAATATATTAAGAAAATGAAAACATATGACATTTACTTAGTGTATCTTCTTGGTGTTTGGAGATATATAAAAAAATTAATCATAATAGAAAATAAAGGGGGCAGAAAGGTTGTATATTAGAATATATTAAAAACAAAGTTGAAAAACAAAACTGAGAGTGCTTTATGTAAAAAGGAAAAACATCCATAACCACAGAAACCCTAGGCCCATTTTTATCTGAGAAATAACAAAAAGAGAAGTATGCTTATTTAACGTCCTTTACTAGATTAAATAATTCATTTTAAAAATTGGATGACATAATCTTCTGAGAAAATATACTATGGAACCAGGACCTTCAGAGGCAGAGAGCTATTTTTAGCACTTGACAAAGCTGGGAAAGGTATTAATATTCTACTATCATCAATGTGCCAGAGCCAGGCTGTATGCCTATGGTAGCTCTTTTACCCCTGACTTCAAGGTATATGCATTCCAAGTGAGCTGAAAATCAGTTGAAGTGGGAGGCAGTTTTGATGTACAGGAGTTGGGGAACACTACAGATCAGAGTTGCTCCTGCTTCCTATCCTAGCCAGTTGTTGCCTGTTTGAAAACTCATCACTAATTGGTTCTTGAACATTTCCCCAGATGAATTAACTCACAGTTTTAAGGAGCATTCATGTCAATAACTTCGGAAATACTCCAGGGGTAAGGTTGGAAATACACACAGGACCCTCCCCAAGTGTTAGACTTGTAACAACAGGTCAAGTGCAGCAATCTGTAGACAATATGCCTATTGTGAATCAATATAAAAGAAAAGACAGAAAAGAAACAGATGCAAAGGTAACTGTCTACTATGTGGGTGTACAAAGCTTAGAAATTCAATTAATTCTATACATAATTGAAAGGCTGACTGAGAAACGGTGAATAACCCCAGGCTATTCAGGTTATTCAGATGGAAAGATAACCAAGTCAACAAATATAATGAAAGGAAAAGATAAACAAAAACGGAAGTGTTCACTGTGTGTGTTATGCTACAAAGGAACAAATTCTGAATTCTATTGGAATTTAATTAGTTGCTACTTGATACTGATTAGTTGCCCATACATATAAACATACAGACTATAGACACAAATAATAAGCATAAACCTCTGCTTTGCTTTGCTTTCCTTTCCATCAACATGTACTCCATATCTTACAAAATTCCCTTTACCCTAAGCTTCCAGGACATGTGTTTATGCGAAAAGAAGAAAAAGACAAATAGAAAGAAAATTACACACACACACACACACACACACACAAACACACACTCACACACACATGGAAAAGAGGGCAGCAGAAGGTGAACCAAATGAACAATAAATAAGAAAGGGGTAGAAAATGGAGGTAGAAATGGGAAGGTATCAGGAATGAGGAAAGGAAGAAAGGAAAGTAGACAATAGTAAAATGCATACATGTACGTGCTCACACATGCACACACATATTCATGCTTTCTTTTTCCCTTTCCTTGTCAAAGAAAAACAGCAGCAGCAAAATGTAAATAACCCTATAGTATAAGCAGAATCAACTCTGAGCCCAAGGACAGCAGCGTCTCTTTCCAATTCATAAAGGGAAAGGCAACTTGCCTCACACTGGCTAGAGAAGTAGGCATCTCCTTAAGCTGAGTAAGAGACGCACGGACTCATATTAAATATTGTTTCAACATGAAAGTGGATTAAATTACTAAGGACTGAGGAATAGTGACAGTAAGGACAGCAGTGGGATACTTGGATATACATGCATGCAAATACCATCACAGGCCCTATCAACAAGTAAAACCAATATGCACTGGGAAAAATGGATACTGAATACCGCCATATAGATATGAGATTAGCTGGTGTCACGACCACCCTCGAACCGGCAAGGACGACGCGACACACTCTCGAGCTCTTCTCCAGCGGTTTATTCAGGAAAAACCTTTTACATCCTTCTGACTGACTGACTGCCCACCCGAATGCTTCTTCTGACTATCTTCTTCTGACCCCTGGGAGAGCCAACCCCCAAGTTAAATACTGTATGGTCAGCCACTCAGGTAAAGCTACGTGCGCAATCTTATTGGCTCACACAGCTGAAGCAAGCCAGTTGACCCGCCCATAACCATGAAAGGGCTTGTTTACTCCGTTGAGCTCTCGCCATAGGCTGGCGAAGGGGGGGGGGGG
>NW_022196904.1:84262437-84263110 GCF_008632895.1 Mastomys coucha
CCCCCCCCCCAAAGCTCTGACTCAGCCCAGTTATCACCATAGAAGAGAACTGAAGGCTGGAAGTCAGACCTCCCACCCCTTTGTGATAGGGGCTTGTCTGAGGTACATTAGCCCAGTCATAGCCAAGTCCATCAAAGCCATCAGAGTTGCACATGCTCAGCTGACCAGCAAGTAGGACACACTGACTCATTTATGAACTCAGGAAACCGTAGTCCTAAAGGAGACTGGGTAAGGAACAGGCCAAGACTTTTGAAAATGACTTCAAGTCTTTGAGTTGGAAAACCCTATTCTAGAAACTAAGAGCCAAATTCAATCCATCCTCCAGCGAGATCCATACTGAAGGAGGAAGGCAGACAGAGTGGGAATGAGTGACCTATGGCTTTTTTAAAACATTTTTTATTGCAATACCCATGAAATAATAGTTGTTTTGCATGTATCATACTAGGAACACGTGAAGTTGTTATTCTTCTTGGGGAGGGCAGGCTAAAAGGAAAAGGGAGCAGTGATCGTAGTTCCTCGTGTTACTGGGGAGCAAGAGCCTTGGTGATGGTAACAGGTCAAATCACAGTTAGGATTCTCAGAAACAATTGTTTCACACCTGCTCTGAGTAACAATCTGAGGCATGGTGTTGAAGAAAATGCAGTGAAAGCTACCATGTGTGTATGGCAAAAAA